>NW_006921650.1:11038265-11039260 GCF_000298275.1 Orycteropus afer afer | reverse complement strand
AAGATGGAAGGAATACACAAAGTCACTGTACCAAAAAGAGCTGGTTGATGTTCATCCATTTCAGAAAGTGGTATGTGTTCAAGAACCATGGTATTGAGGGAAGAGGTCGAAGTTGCGCTGAGGGAATTGGCGAAGAACAAGGCTCCAGGAATTGATGGAATACCCACTGAGATGTTTCAACAAACAGATGCCCCATTGGAGACCCTCACTCAGTTATACCAAGAGATTTGGAAGACAGCTACTTGGCAAACTGAATGGAAGAGATCCATATTTGTACCCATTCCAAAGAAAAGTGATCCCACAGAATGTGGAAATTATCCAACAATATCATTAATATCACACACAAGCAAGATCTTACTGAAGATAATTCTAAAATGCTTGCAGCAGTATATTGACAGAGAACTTCCAGAGGAGCAAGCTGGATTCAGAAGAGGACATGGAACAAGGGATATCATAGCTGCTGTCAGATGGATCTTGGCTCAAGGCAAAGAATATGAGAAAGATGTTTACTTGTGTTTTATTGATTATGCAAAGTTATTTGATCATGTGGATCATAAATTGTGGATAACATTGAGAAGAATGGGAATTCCAGAACACTTAATTGTACTCATGAGGAACCTGTTCATTGACGAGGAGCCTGTCATTTGAACAGAATAAGGGGACACTGCATGGTTTAAGATCAAGAAGGAAATGCATCAGGGTTATATCCTTTCCCCATACTTATTCAATCTATATGATGAGCAAATAATTCAAGAAGGTGGATTATATGAAGAAGAATGTGGCATCAAGATTCGAGGAAGCATTATTAACAATCTGCAATACGCTGACAACACAACTTTGCTTGCTGAAAGTGGGGATGACTTTAAGCACTTACTGATGAAGATTGAAGAATACAGTCTGCAGTATGGATTACATTTCAATATAAAGAAAACAAAAATCCTCACAACTGGACCAGTAAGCAGCATCACGATAAATGGAGAAAAGATTGAGGTTGT
>NW_006921650.1:11036159-11037853 GCF_000298275.1 Orycteropus afer afer | reverse complement strand
TTGGAAATGACTAGACGGCACCTAATGACACAATAAGGATCAAACTACAGCTAGTCTCTGATTTACGACAGGGTTCTGTTCCATTGACTGTTGTAAGTTGGTTCTGATATACATTAAGTACCTTTATTATTATTATTATTATTCATTATTATTGTCTTGATGATGACCAGTATCTGTATAAATCTGATTTTTGAACAACTGGAGTGAACTTCTAACAAGGACAACATCAGAAAATTATGAGTTGCTATTATGAGTTGCAACACTGTACGTAATACATATTACTAATTATAAGATGTAGCAAAAAAAGAGAGACAGTCTTAAGCACAGTTTGTTGTGACTATATCACAAGTCAGGGACTACCTGTACTCATGTTAGGCTTTAATGCACCTGGCCACTCACTGAGAATTTCATAGCTCAGACTAGCTTCCTCCATGTTACATCTTTGTATGCCACTGAGCATTTCTGAGAAATACAAAGAGCTGTGATGACCCAGCTCACACAAATTAGTGCCATACGTTTCTCACCAGTTTTTCCCTGATGCTTATTAAATTTCGCCCCCTCCCCCATCACTCACTGCTTCCAGCATACTCTCCACAGCTGTTGGTCAAACTTGATTCTCTCTCATTAGCTTCAAATCCCTCCTTCCTTCAACATCCCCACACTTACCAGATGACCTTGTCTCCTACTTAAGAAAAACATTGAGCCCGTCTGGCAGGATTTCTCTCCTGCACTCCCATCATTCAATCCGACCACCACTGTCCCCATACATAACCCTCCAACCGAATTCCACTCAGGCAAAGAGGAAAGCTTTTCTTTGTCAAAATTACCCTTTGAATTTTTCTATTATCACTTTGCATATTTCTACCTATGTTTGGCCCTCATTCGTAAGCATTTTAAACTTTCTGTTTCCTGGGACTATTGCCCTTTTACCATAGAACATGCTGACATTTCTCTCACACTGTGCGTTTTTACTCAGTTCAACCACCCTTCTCCCTGTGACACTTCCTTTCATATCCTTCCTAAACTCCTCAATCATGAGTCTCCATCCTTGCTGCTTCCACAAAGTCTTTCCTTATTTCATTCTGAAACTTCTTATGTTTGGAGTTCCCCTTTGCTTCCATGTTACTGAAATCATTTTCTCAAAAGTTACCCTCTAGGTCAGAATTCTTCAGCTCCTCTTTTATTGACAGTTTGATTTTTTCTGCTCACTTTCTTGCATCTGCAGCATGCACTGGCTTGATTCTCTGCCTTATTCTTTACCATTCATTCGCTCTAATTCCTAAAGCAGTTGTCCTTAAGACTCTTAATTCTTAATCATTCTCTACAAGTGAGCCATACTCATGGTTTCATTGGTCCAACCTTTCATTGACGTATATGTCTCCAGTCTGAATTCTCCAGATTCTAGTCACATAATTCCAATTACTCACAATAGAACTATTTTCTCATGGCAAACTTAATCTCAGATCAAACACACAGTACCAGAACTCATTGCCAGTGAGTGAGTTCCCACTCATAAAGACTATAAGACAGAGTAGAAATTCCAGTAGTGTTTCCAAGACTGGAATCTTTACAGAAGCAGACTGCCACATCTTTCTCCATGGAGTGGCTAACCCATTGCCATGGAGTCAGATCTGACTCATAGCGACCCCTCCTTGGGTTTCTGAGGCCATATCACTATGGAAGTAGATTGCCCA
>NW_006921650.1:11019584-11035589 GCF_000298275.1 Orycteropus afer afer | reverse complement strand
TATATATATATATACATGTATGTGTGTGTGTGTGTGTGTGTATGGTAGCATAGTGCCTAAGGCATTTGACTGCAAACCAGAAGGCTGGCAGTTCAAACCCACCAGCCACTCCTCGAAAGGAAGATGGGGCAATCTGCTTCCATAGTGATACTGCCTCAGAAACCCAAGGAGGGGTCACTATGAGTCGGGTCTGACTTGACGGCACATAACAACAACAACATATATATGTATTGTATGTATGTGTGTGTGTGTGTGTATTTCCTAATCAGGTTATAAACCACCTGAACAAAGGGACTATATTTTTACTTTTTCTTGAAAATTGGAAAACCTAAATAATAAAAATAAGTATACTCACAATATATTGCAGAGATTTATACTTTTCAAAGCAGTTTATAATTAATTTTATGATTTAATCATATGGCTTAATCTCAGAGGAGTTAAAGGGCATTGCTCAAGTGTTCACAATCTGTTAGAAATAAAAAGGCCCCTGATTGGTGCAAACCGTAAAGTGCTTAACTACTAACCAAAAGATTGGTGGTTCAAATCCACCCTGAGGTACGTGTAATCTGCTGCTGAAGGTCACAGTCTTGAGACTCTATGCATCAGTTCTATTTCTCACACTTGAGGTCTCCATGAGTTCGAATTAACTTGATAATAATTAATGAGACAAACCAGACCTAGAAATTTAATGACATACTTTGTATTCTATGTGGCTTCATTATACAATGTTGCTCAATTCGTTAGTGAACTAGAATGATTTAAACTGTGAGGGAAAATAATGCCTATTTAACCGTCCAGCCAAAGCTGATTATCTGTAATTCTTTCTTAGAATGAAGATTCACTCTTTTTTTTCTCCCACATTCTTTCTCTTTATTTATTTTAATACTCAGGTAGCATAAAAGTTCCTGAAAATATTGGGTTCCTAGAGCTCTGGTAGCATAGTGCCTAAGGCACTTGACTGCTAACCAGAAGGCTGTTGGTTCAAACCCACCAGCCACTCCTCGGAAGGAAGATGGGGCAATCTACTTCCGTAGTGATACTGCCTCAGAAACCCAAGGAGGGGTGGCTATGAGTCGGGTCTGACTCGACGGCACATAACAACAACAACAACAACAGAGCAAAAAAGAATTGGAAATTTAAGCAACTTCTACATTAAGTAGGTGACATTCACTAATTGATAATATCATCTCCACAAAAAGCATTTAATAGCCCTTTTTTCACTCTACACCAGTGAGGCAATTTTTTTTGTGTGTGTGTGTGTGATTTGCATTGTTTTTTCACCCAAAACAGTAAAAGCAGGTATGTTTGCTGTAAGACAGTGCATTTTATAAAGCTCTTTTATTTAAAGGCTGTGTTTCTATTCACTATTAGAGAGCTGAAGTTACGTGTTTAAACCAAAGAATCCAAGGCTGTTGAAAGGTCATGTAAAATTTACAGTTTCTTTAATCTCACTTTGGAACATATTTCTTCTACTAAATGTTAGATTTTGATTGGTATGGTTCTTCACAGGAAAAATATAGATGTTCTGCTTTACAGAAATAATTTATTATTGGGCAAAATTTTTTTGATAGAATAAAGATAGTTATTTTGGTATTTTGTCCTGAGAGTAATGAGATTTTATGAGAGAACAGTAATTTTACATTAGCCATGCTCCAGAGAGCAATTAAGAGAGAAGGAACATCTAAGAATTAGACAGTTATAATTCACTATTAAAAAAATCTCTAATTCATGCATAGTTATGATGCATTGAATCTAACAGAATGACCTCTTATTTTCTCATGATGGTAGACAGCCAACATCTATGTACTCGGAAAGCCCTAGTTATATGGTGCTTAAATTTGGGTATTTGAAAATCTTTCTTTTCATATCATATCTTTATTTTTGGTTTTTGTTCCTAAAATTTGTGTTAAATGACATTATTCTTTTTCCTTTATAATTCCAAGTTGTTTATGGGAGATCTAATTTAAATATGTCTGAATCCTTTTTCTCTGAAGGATCCTTAAAGGACACAGAAGTCCTAAAGAGAAGATTCCTTGACCAGGCCTGTCTCCCTTTGGAAGCAAGTTTTCTTTCCTAATTCTTATTTAAGCTCAAAATATCACAGAAATACTTAACTATTACTAGCATCCACATTTGCCTTATCAGTGAAGGAGCAGCTGGGATAAATCCTTTGGGTTAAGAAATGCTGACACATAAATAGAAGAATTTAGTCAGTCACTGTTGTTAGGTGCAGTCTAGTTGATTTTGACTCATAGCTACCCTGTGTACAACAGAAGGTTGGTTGGTTCTGTGCCGTCCTCATACTCGTTGCCATGCTTGAGCCCATCATTGCAGTCACTGTGTCAGTCAGTCTCGTTGAGGATCTTCCCCTCTTTCACGGACCCTATACTTTAGCAAGTGTGGTAGCCTTCTACAGAAAATGGTCTCACGTAATAATATGATCAAATTTCTAGATAGGAAGTCTGATCATTCTCTCTTCTAAGGAGAATTTCAGCTCTACTTCTAAAACAGATTTGTTCATTCTTCTGGCAGTCCCTGGTATGCTCAGCATTCTTCTCCAACCACTACAATTAAAATGCATCAACTCTTCTGTCATCTTTCTTATTTGCCGTCCAGCTCTCACATGCATGTGAGGATATTGAAAAGGCTATGGCTTAGGTCAGGCACACCTTAGTGTTCAAAGAGACATCTTTAAAGAGGGCTTTTGCAGCAGATTGGCCTAGTGTAGCACATCATCTCATTTCTTGACTGCTGCTCGTTACGTGAGTGTCGATTGTGGATCCATGTAAAATGAAATCTTGACAACGTCAAGTCTTTTCTCCGTTTATGGTGTTGCTTATTGGTTTGGTTGTGAGGATTGTTGTTTTCTTTATGCTGAAATGTAATCCATCCTGAAGGCTGTAGTCTTCGATCTTTTGATAATAGGAAAAGAAATTAGAAGAAGAATTCATTATTTTAAATAATTACCTGTTCTAATCCACATTAATCCATTCATGTATTCTCACATGCTGTAAGAGAAAAAAAAAATAGCTATACTAGTAAATAGACACACACACACATCCCAAAAGACTTGACTGTCATAGATTCTTGCCATTCATGACATCTAGAGAAATTAGCCTTGTCCCCACTTCTGACTTCCAAATCCACAAATACAAAAAGTATATCACAAAAAATATTATATATATGTATATATGTATATGTGTATTTTTTTTCCCTTTTCCCCAAATGCAATGTCCAATAGCTAGCAATGTACTTAAGAGTTTTCTTTTGTTCCTGCCTGTCTCACAAGTGAAATTTCTTGGCTCAAAGTTTATTCAGTACCCAAGTAAAAGAACTAATGACATGTACTGAAGTTCCTGGTAGGGAAATGGCTTAATGATAGTTGTCTTCCCTCAATGAACATGATGGTCTGTATGACTTAACAGGTACATATTATTTCCCTACTGTTAGGGAAGATGCCTCAAAAATCCTGTTCTATTGATGCTGGACAAATAAATAAGATACATGAAAATAATCTAACCAATATTTCTAACAGATGGCATTGTATTCCTTACATTGATTCATTCACCTCTACTAACAATTTCCATATGTTTGAACATTTTCTTAAGAGTATAATAATTTCCTACTAGGGAAGCAACCATGTGCAAGACACAAAGTCTCCTCAAATAACTGGATAAATAAATATCTATTTGTTTACAGAAAAAAAAAAATACTCAGAATTTGGCAAAAGCTGTGTGATGGATTTATTTACAACATTAACAAAAAAGTAGGTACAAAAGCCGTTTATGTATAACCAAAAACTTGACGGGATTTGGTTTCTTGGTTTCGACGTTTAGAGTCATGATTTCATGGGACATCCCAGTTAATCGGCTGAATGATGTGTTTCATGCTTCTGTTCCATCACCTGGAGCAACAAAGGAGGAAAGAGAAGAGTAGAGGAAGATAAGGAAAAGTGTGGCTTATTGCCTCCATGAGCAGTTGACTCCTTTGCCATGAGACCAGAATTGAATGGTGCCAGGCTACTATTACTAAACATTTTGGTCAAAGATTCAATAACAGAATCTTGATCAAAATGGAAAAAATGTAGAACATAATTTCTAATCCTCATGGACTCTAGACTTTCTGGATGAACCCCTGAAACTGTGAGATAATCTTTAAACCTTAAACCAAAAACATCCCCTTGAAGTCTTCTTAAAAATAAACAGTAGTTTGGCTTAACTAGTGAAAAATGTCTGCCTTAAACGTTAAGCTCTTTTAAGAACTATATAGGATTAAAAGGAGCTCTGGTAGCATAGTGCCTAAGGCGCTTGACTGCTAACCAGGAGGCTGGCAGTTCAAACTCACCAGCCACTCCTCGGAAGGAAGGTTGGGCAATCCTACTTCCGTAGTGATAACTGCCTCGGAAACCCAAGGAGGGGTCGCTATGAGTCGGGGCCGACTCGACGGCAAATAACAACAACAACATAGGATTAAAGAGACAACAACAACTCAAAAGTTTAGATAGGAACTTTAGAGGACAATGAATCTATATTACTGTGGGAGGAAAAACTCAGAAAATTAGTGTAAGAACATTTGCAGAACTTGACGAATGTAATCAGTGTCATTAAATGGTACTTGTAGAAATTATGGAATGGGTATATGTTTTGCTATGTATATTCTCAACAACAGAAAATAATTTTTTAAGGCTGGCATTCACATAGATTTACATGAGAAGCACATAGGTAATTCATGGAGAAGTAAGGTCCTTTAAAGGACTTTTTGTTAAATTTCTTGCATGCCCATTCTTGCTTCCTATTTTAAGTGTTCATTCTTTTCAGATCTGAGCTCATACACGTAGGCTTTTCTTTGCTATAGCACATCACTCTTGCCTCATTTTTCATGTCACATTTTCCCCCATGGAACAGGGAGTTTTAAACTAATAATAAATTATAATGAAACCATGCTGACATAGGATTCCTAACTCTGCCAAATTGTGGGCAGCAAACTGCCAAGTGGAAGGTGTCTGGAGGTGCACTTTGACCCCTCACCATATGTCTTCTTACACCCCATGACTGTGCCTTTAGTTGCTTCACATTTTACATTAAAATAGTGAGGGCCTTTTGCCAAGCAGCTGTGATTTTGCAGAGTGCTCATTTCTAATAATATCCCATTGACTAGATAAGATGTAGCTTAGACCCCGATGAAACTATACTATGAATAACCACTTATTTGTGTTTGAAAGAAAACATGCATGGTTTCTTCTAATGTCATCTGCCCCATACTGTTCTTTACATTATTAGATAGCCATTTGTAATTCAGATTAATATTTAGGGTGGGAAAAAGAGTGTTTCATGGTTTAGCTATTGGCAACTTATTAAGGGTCTTTAGTCTTTCCCTTTTTTATTAACAATTTTAGCCAATGAACTTTAACAATTCTCTTCCTCTTTTACACAATGACACACACTGACAGAAAACAATATTTGTTTGACATATTGACTCTGAGTCGCTTTCCATTCCAACATCTGGGTGATTCCTACCTAACACAAGTTTAGCTATTAATTTAACCAGTGGCACATCCATTAAAATGGATAGTTAGTATGTACTAACTCTTTTCAATGACATGTGGAGAAAGCTAGTACTTTATAAGAAGTGTCTGAGGTCCCTTCAGTAGAGTCTTTCTCTTTTTCTGATGTGTAGCCAGGACGGTGTCTGATATTTCTACAGATAATAAAGTATGCCACAGTCCTACTTGCCCTGCACTGCATGATCTACCTAGCCATCAACTTTTCATAAATCCAGATAATATGGTATTGAAGGTTCTTACTCATTAACATTATGGGAAACAGTCTCTGTGGCCACTCTTCTGCCTCAACTGTAATTATTCAAGAAGAGAGGAAGTGAGTCAGAAAAGCAGCAGGGAGACTAAGAAAAGAACCGACACTATTCTACTACCCTATCTCCCCCCTCCTTTTTTTTCTTATTCAAATCAATCTTTCTTATTAAGCCCATTATAGGAATTTAGAGATATATGTGAGATTGTTAGACTACAATCAAGAGATCGTTCAGTTCCTTTGACATCAGCTTGGAAACTGACAACATGGTCAACCAGAAATAAGTAAAATGCTCACTTCTCATTCTTAGAGATCTTGACACTTGCTGTCTAAATTTTCTTTCCAGTTTCAGCTTCACATACCAGCTGCTAGGTTAGTACCCTCCCAAGTCAAATGTTAGCAGAAGTTTTATGCATTTTATTGATTATCAACCTTTTGTGCAGAGACAGAAATTTACTAGGTTATACCTGAAATTGTTACTGCTTACTGTAATGTACATAATAAAAAATAAAAATAACCAAATAATTCTTTGAGAGAATCAGTGCACCCCAACAAACACTAATAACCCAAGTGTAGCCTTAGAGAGGATTATGAAGAAAGTACATTTGCTTTAGGTTGGAATCTCCAGATGTCTATTAATCTGAGGTTACTTTGGCCTCAGCACTACAGGATTCATTTAGCATTTTCTTTGCAAACAAACAAAAAACCACAGAGCTTGGTGGTATAAGGAGTTAGAACAGGTTCTTCTGAACCATGAAGGTTTATTTTTTCTTCCCCTTGGGGGTAGCAGGAATGAAATCTCATTCTTTCAAATGCCTGCGCATTGCTAACCAGTACCAAAATCCATTCATGATTAACCATAACAAGCCCTAAACTGTATTAACCTACCAGTTAAAAAGCACATCCACATGAAAGCATTAAATAGTCCCCATAAGAGTAGTAGTGAGTGAGTGGATAGAGATAACAGCTTTTCAGTGGCCTGGGAAGGAAGGTTGGGCAATCCTACTTCCGTAATGATACTGCCTCGGAAACCCAAGAAGGGGTCGCTATGAGTCGGGGCCGACTTGACGGCACATAACAACAACAACAACAGTTACATCCATGCCTATTGATGTCCTTACGGGAGTCACTATAATAGCTTGTGATTTGCCTACTTGTTACTATATAATCTTTTCAACTCTTTCAATTATCTCCTCCTTGTTTACTATAACATTTAAAGCAGTGCTCTAACAATAAATTTTAAAGGAATTTAAGTGGGTGATGTTTGTATCTGCCATGTGACATAACCCTTGTTATTCATAATTATTTAAAATGTAAATATAAAATTAAGCATATTATAGTTTGATAGCTTGCCAATTGCTACGTAACTGTTATCTATTCTGGAAACCGGTAGGTTACAAAGTAATAATGGTAAACTCTCCATTAATTTGGAAAAAAATATACTATAATTACAAGTGCTGTTTTCTGAATTTTCAAAACACTGTATATGGGAGATCATCCCAAATTAAATATAATTGAAAATAGTTCAATAAATTTTGCTTTAATACATGATATGTAAAATCATGCTGCACTGAAGTTATTCACATGTTTAATAAGATGAATTTTTTAAAATAGGACATGTATTCTCTTGGAGCAGTTTCAGACTACTTTTAAAAAGGTAGCATCATGCTGATTGTTCTGTTTACTCACACTATGAAAAATGAGCTCTCTTTTTTTCCCCTTCAAAAGCAGTTATGCATATTTTCTCATTGTTATTTTGAACAAGATGTATGTCTGATATTATATACTTCCCAAGCAAACCAGTTCTTAAAAAGCAAAGAATATTATTTTCTCTAACCTTGCCCATTCACCTATATACATACACACTCTTAGCTACTGTCACATTTTCAACCCAGGTTCCAAAAAAGAAGTCTGTGAATAATTTCAGAATCCCCTTTCTCCTCACCTTCAGATTCAAATAGTCACTGAGTCCTATTGATTCTGTCTCATTTGCAACATTTGAATCCTGATTATCTGAATCCTTCTGTCTCCACATTGATTCATTTCCTTTTTAACCTAGTATGCAACCTTAAGTCCCCAAACCACCACTGTCTTATAATTACATCGTATCCTTCTCTTTAGTACCTGAACTGTATGGATAATACATTCATTCAATGCATATACATTAAATCACATTATGTGCCAACTTCTGGGCTGGACATTGAGAATACAATAGTGCAAAGGAGAAATATGCCCTCAGAGAACTACCATCTTCTGGGAATACATGAAAGAAATAGGCAGTTTTATATATTATTATAAGTGATTTGAAATGTCCATAAGTAATGTTTAGGAATTAAGCTTTAAGAATGCAATGGTGTTTTCCATGCACGGGAGAGTAACTTTTATTTTTGTAATGAAGTAAATATGAGAGACTATGCGGAATGTGCAAGGAACGAGGATAGTTCAGTGTTGCTGGAATACAGAGTTCCATGGAAGGGCAGGAGCACAGCAAAGTGGCATCATAAGATTAGATTTCAGATTTTGATAGATTTCCCTGATTTCTTATACTGAATAAAGAAAGACTACAGTAGAAGCAGGAAAACAAGATAAAACTCTTCTAATAATTTGATTATGAGATAATAGTAGCCTCACCAAGTATGACACGGGATAATGAGAAGAGGACAAATTTGAGAAATATTATAGAGGTACAAATGCCAGAGGTCAGTCACTACAGAAATCACAGACTAAAGGAAGATGAGGTAGCCAGGATATCTTTCAGGCTTGTGTTGTGAAAGTGGATTGCCTGGTGGTGCTGTGCCCTATAAGGGAAAATTCAGAAGTAGGGAGTTTGTTGTGAAAGATAAGAGTTCAGATTTGGAGGTAATGGGTTTAAGATCCACTGGGCCTCATAAGGAGCTGTTCAGTGAAGAGGAGAGTCTGGCTCTTAGGAAAGACATTTGAACTGGTAATTCAGATTAAGAAAACTTTATCATGAAGATATTACACAGAAGTGGATAAGAGTATCCAAAGAGAATTTGGAAAGTGAGAAGAGAAGTAGAGATTAGGATAAAATAGCTGAGGAATATCATTATTTGAGGGATTAATTAGAAATAAAGAATTCACAACTGAAGTAGAGAAAGGTGACTGTGAGGGAAGAAAATAATGAGACACTGAAGAAAAAAAAAAAAAAAAATCCCTCAAACAGATTTTCAGAAGAGTGATAGGTCAAATAAAGCTAAACATTGACTGAAAAATGCCCATTGGATTGTGTCAAAAGCAAAATCACTGCTTGTTTGTGAGACACAGAGATGACAGAGTTGAATGTGCTTATATGCCTCAGGAAAAAGCTGGGAGAGGGAATATTTGAAAATATAGGAATAACAAGAATTATAACAGGTAGCTTTCTGGGAATGTTTATCAGGATGATATACCGCACAAAGATGGCAGGGTTGACCTCAAAATACAAAAGGGATTTCTTCCATTGTAACAGAATGAAAAATAAGTAAAGATGTTAAAGTTGTAGTATTAGAGTCTATAAAGTAAAAATTTAACTTTAGATTCCTCCCTACTTATTCTTGTCCCGAAGGAGGCTAATTCAATCTTATACTTTTGCCACCCAGACACTAAACCCATTTTTAAGAGGGAAGGGCCACAGCAGGGATGATGATGTGTCCTGCTCTCTTCCTTCCCTTTTACTTAGATGTAGAAGGAAAGGACCTCTTTCAGATTGGCCTGCACTCGTGCGTGTTTACCTTCAATGCAGAAACAAAGAATGTTATGGAAGAAGTTCTTCCTGGGTGATAAGAAGCTTTTTGTGTAGCAAAGCCCTAAAATCATTCCTGTAGGGGAAAAACTCAAAAGCCCTTATGGTGCTGGTTGAACTCGTGGCTACTACCCAACACTAATCTGTTCAAACCCATCAGAGGCTCTACAAGAGAAATGGCCTAGCAATCTGCTCCCTAAAATAACCACCTAGGAAACCCTATGGAGGCATCCCTACAGGGTCTGTATGAGTTGGAATCAACTTGTTGGCTGACAACAAGAACAGGGAAATAATCAGAAATGATGTAAATTTTGGTCTAACCTCTGGGACAATCAGATGACTTCTCTCAGCACATTAACCCTCCTTGTTTCACTTGGCATGGGTTTACACCCTCAGTGTTCTGCTTCTTGCCATGTATAAGATTGAGCAGCTAGATACCTTGTTCAGTTTATTTGCAGAGATGGAAGTCATTATTAGTGAGTCAATTTGTTTATCCATGGAATTAGTTTGCTTTCGTTTTTCTAGCAAGTTTCCTTCTTTGCACATTTACTCAACCCATGATACCTGTTCTCTTCACGTTTACTCAGCATAAAAACTTTGGAATATTTAAACAGTACATAATTATACAATGGTTTGTTATGATAGTGATTTATAAAAATACCTATGTAATAAACGACATAAATAGCAAGGAATAACTGAGGTGAGTATTTTCTACCACAAAACTAACCCAAATATTCATAAGCACCTGAGGTGGTTACAGATTAATTTACTTAGATCTTGTGAAATAGAATGTTAAGTCATGGTTTGAAAGTAAGCAGGAAGTGAAATATGTGGAAGTTTCTGGATGTCCAGAAAGCATGAAAATGCTGTTAGTAGAAGAGTGCTAGCAAGGGAAACAGGATTTCTAGGAAGCTTCAAAAGCCAGTTAAGGTTGGAAACCTTGAAGAAAAAGTGACCTCATTGACAGTTGTGTCACTGTTGAATGCACAAAGCTGTTACTTCCTTTGGTGCATTTCTAGTTCTATCTTTGTGGCCTCAAATGCCCTTTTCTGCTTTATCTACTCATTAAGAGAAACTCAAGCCTTTAATAGTCAACTTGTATGTCTCCTTCTCTGTTAGATATTCCCTAATTTTTGAATAGGGAGTGCCACACGATAGGTAAGCAATAATTGTTTGTTGAAAAGACTAAATTATGTTTTCCCCGTGCTGATACTTTTAAAGTGATTGGGGGCCAATTATTTATGTTCTGTGGGCTTAATTTCCCTTACTGCTGGCCATGGATAATAGCAATGCCTATTCCATAGAGTTATTGTATGGATTAGATTAGTTCATACATATAATAAAGAAGAGTCTTGTATAGTTTAAAATTGTACTCAGTTAAATTTAATTATAATTATTACCTATGCTGTTATCGCTGGTGACATAGTGCCTAAGGCATTTGACTGCTAACCAGAGGGCTGGAGGTTCAAACCCACCAGCCACTTCTCAGAAGGAAGATCGGG
This sequence comes from Orycteropus afer afer, assembly GCF_000298275.1. NCBI lineage: Eukaryota > Metazoa > Chordata > Mammalia > Tubulidentata > Orycteropodidae > Orycteropus > Orycteropus afer. The sequence continues at coordinate 11,024,535 of NW_006921650.1, read as the reverse complement.
CAACCTACTTCCATAGTGATACCACCTGGGAAACCCAAGGAGGGGTCACTGTGAGTCGGATCTGACTCAATGGCAGTGATTTTGTTTGTTTTGTGGTATCCTGTTATCATTACTATATTTAATTGTATTCCCATCATTTATGTACATATCTTTGTCTCCTATTCGACTGCATGTTGTTGCTGTTATATGCCATCAAGTCAGACTCAACTCATAGTGACCCCTCCTTGGATTTCTGAAGTGGTATCACTAGGGAAGTAGGCTGCCCACTCTTCTTTATGAGGAGTGGCTGGTGGGTTTGAACTGCCAGCCTTCTGGTTAGCAGTCAAGTGCCTTAGGCACTATGCTATCATAGTTCCTAGACTGCATATTATTATCAAAGTTGTCCTTATATTGGCAAGGATTTAGTATGGGGTTGGCACAGAGAAGACATACTTAATTACTTGCTACTTAATTACTTGCTAGACAAACAAATGATGGTGCATAAGTAGATTTTTTTTGAAAGGCTAATACAAACAGAAAAAATACTCTGAGATGCAGTATGGAGTAAAGGACAAAAAACAAAGACGTGCCATCAGACAAACCCAATTTCTAGATGGGTAATCTTGAGTAAACTTGTGTACTTAATTCATTTCTTGGAGCTTCAGGTTTTTCATCTGCAAAATGAGTATAATGGCGCTCAGGTAGAGGAATTATGGTGATGGTTGTGCAGGTGGTGCACTCACAGAGGCTTGGTTACTACTCCTATAATTTGTATCAGAGGAGTAGTCATTGTTACGCTTGGAATTGGCATTTTATTAGATATTTTAAAATTAGACAAAGCACTCCAGTAACAGGGAGTTTTCTGCTTCCTAAAATGTAACATCTTTTTTAACTAGATTTTCTATTCTGTCACCTGGTCACTTTTTTGTGGTAGAAGTTGAGGGAAGTGTGCTGCTTAGGTGTTTCAGATGGTACTATGTTCGTAAGTTAGTAACAGGAGCAGTAGTTCTATATAAAAAAAAGACAAGACTCCATTCTGATATAAAAATCTGATACAAAAAGCTACTTATTTTGGGAACAGAACTAAAAATAGCATAGTTATGCTTAAGTTACCAGCTGCAAGCATTAGTCACTGATGTGTTATAAAAGAGTTAATTAAGTTCCTTGGGTGAAGGAGGGGCAGAAGGAAGTCAAACACAATCTTCTGATGAGATGAATCACTGTGATCATATCAGGAAACAGCCTGGGGACTGGAAGAAAAGGTCTGATGCTGACTTCTACTTGGATGCTATATGGCACGATTAGCCTCCTGAAAAAGCTGTCCAATAGGAAGCTAAGAGAGAATAGACTATTGCCATCTTAGCCCTCATTGATTGCTTAAATAAGCAGTTTGAGTTGCATGTGTGTGTCTTTTGAGGTATTTCAAGGACCAGAGGAGAATGAACCTACTCTTGGATCCATGGCATTAGTGAAGGTTGGCTATACAAGTCATTCTCCTCAGCCTGAATAGAATTGTTAGATTAAGAAAGTATAGTGATTTAATAATTAACTAACATGTGTGGATGGTTATGGCAAAAAACACAGATGAAAAACAAGATTATCCAGTGACACTTCTGTTAGGCTTAGTGTTTCCTGCTTTGCTCTCTTGTGTCTCTTACCTCTCCCTCACTTGCCAGCCTTCCGCTAGCAGTCACATGCCTTAGTCACAATGCCACCAGAGCTCCCCATCAGACTTGGAATCTATCAATCTATCTAACCTCTTAATATCTTACTCCATTTGGTCTAGCCTCATCTCTCAATTAATTTCAGAACAAAACACATGGTTTGCATTTCCTGGTCTTTTTCCTAAAATATTTTATACCACAAAACAGAAATACCATTTCTCATGTCACTCGTATCACTCCTATCAGTTATTCCCTGATAGATATCAGACTCCCTTAAGAAAGGCCCATTTGTGCTCTGACACTGATACCTTCTACGGTCTTACTGACTTGTTCTTCTCTCCCCGCCATGGTATGCTCCAGCTACATTTGTAGCTCTGAATGTATAATTCATCTTCTTGTTTACCGTCCTTTTATATACTGTTTTTCCTAGTGTGCCCTCCTTTGGCCTTCATCACTTGTCAAGTTCTCATTCTTACTTGAAAATTCAACTCAAGTATTTCCTGTACTGTAAAATTTTGCATGATTATGCCTCACCCAGACTCGGTCACTCACTCTAGGGTTTGTATCCCCTCTGTGTGTTATACAATGTTTTGTGCAATCTTTGTATTCTCTTACAATCATATTTTTTATAACTGCCTTTACCACTGGACCCTGGGCTATTAAAGGACAGGGAAAATATTACTTTTCCTTTAATCTTCAAAATACTTGTCACAGGGTGGAATGAAAATAAACTCTTGTTGAAAGTTATTTAGAAATGATGTGATATGGATAACTGAGAAGTCTGTATTCACTGCTTTAGTAGTGTCAGTGAAAGCTGAGAGAATGCATCTTGTTTTCAGTCCTTACTGTGCTGTTAAGAATTTACATGAAGTGTAAAATGTAAATATGCTTTATGGACTTCTGTTTTTCCCAAATTTACCATGTAAGAGTTGAATAGATAATACCCAAGTCTTTTTTCAGCAAAAATATTTTATGATTTCAAGCCTAGATTAAGACCACTTGTAATGAATATATTCTTTCTATTCATTAAAGGCAGCATAATATCTTTATTTTTCCAGTTAACTCATATCATATAAATTTCAGATTCCAGATACTAGTCACTTACTCCCTAAGAAGGACAGTTCAAAGTGAACTGATATCTTTAGATAACAGGCAACCTTTTCAAAAATCATAGTGGTTCCAAGGCTATGATACATGAAAAGAAACTGGCTTAGCTCTGTTTTATTTCATATGGACACGTGCTTATAATATTTCTACAGTAGTGCCTCCCCCAATACAATGTGGTCAGTGTCTTGGAGGCAAGCACCATGTGGTCTCATTTGTTTTTAAGCTTTCATTTTTGGAATATAAGTTAATTATTAGTTGAGTTTCAGGCCAGGATCATGTAAGCCGTTGTATTCTGAGTTGAAATAAACCACACGCTACTAAATATGGTAGGAGTTAGCTAATCTTTGGTAACTTTTTTTGGCATGCTTACTTTTCCCCTTTTAGTTTGTGAAATTTTATGTCTTAATGATAGGAAAATTCTAACGTAAGTCCAGAAATGGTAGCAAATTTTGTGGCTTCAGATTTTTAAAAGTAGTATGACCTGAAATTTCTTTATAATGCATTCAAGGAGCCTAAAGTGTGTGGGCATATGTGTGCTTGAGAGAGAGAGAGAAAGAGAAGAGAGACAGAAAAGGGGGAAACTGAGATAGCAATAAATATGGATTTCTGGGAAGAAATTGACTAGGTTTTAAATTAATTGTTATGTCAGGAACTATTAAATGGATAAAAGGAGTAATGAGTTTGTTCATTTTGTATGATATCAACCATATAGATTTATCTGTCTTCTTTATCTCAACTTCAGAATATTTCCAAATAATAAAATTACCCTTACTTAAATAATGGTGTTAACATTTAAAAAGTGTCCTGTTCAGAAACATGGTAATATATATAAATCAGGGTATTCAAAGCAGTACAAATACATATCTAATAAAGGGTAAGGCTTAGTTTTTAAGGACATGGAAAAACCAGTCATTAATTTTATATGGAAAGGAAAGACACTTTGGATAAGTAAAGCACTACTGAAGAAGAACAAGGTAGAAAGGTCTCATACTCCCAGATCTCAAAACCTATTATTCGGTCACAGCAGTCAAAACAACAGCCTGGTATTGGTACAACGACAAACACACAGAGCAGTGAAGCAGAACTGAGAACTCAGAAATAGATCCATCCACCTATGGTCAGCTGGTATTTGAAAAAGGGCTGAAATCCCTTAAATGAGGAAGAGATGGTCTCTTTAATAAATGATGCTAGAAAAACTGGATATCCATATGCAGAAAAATGAAACAAGATCCATACCTCACACCATACACAAAAACTAACTCCAGATGGATTAAGTAATTAATATAAAACCTAAAATTATGAAGTTCATTAAAAAAAAATAAGGGTGAATAAATAGTCTATCCAACATAACCCAAAATGCACAAACAGAAGAAGATAAACTAGATGACTGGGACATTCTGAAAATTAAATTTTTATGTGCATCAAAAGACTTTGCCAAAAGAGTTGAAAGAGAGCCTACAGATTGGGAAAACATATTCAGCAGTGATGTATCTGACAAGGGACTTGCCTCTAAAATGTATAGAAAGTGCCATTACTTCAACATCAAAAAGACAAACAATCCAATTAAAAACACAACATGAATTAAAAAGGCAGAGACATGAACAGATACTTCACTAAATATACTCAAGTGGCCAAAAAACACGTGAAGAAATGTTTGCAATCATTAGTCATTAGAGAGATGCATATCAAAACAACAATGGGATACCATCTCTCCCCAGCACAAATAGCAAAGTTAAACAAGACAGAAAATAACAAATGCTGCCAAGAACGTGGAGAGATTGGGACTCTCATACACTATTGGTGGGACTGCAAAATGATATAATCACTGTGGAAAGGAGTATGACTTTTCCTTAAAAATTGGAATGAGAAATACCGTTTGATCCAGCAATCCAATTACTAGGTATATATCCTAGATAAGTAAGAGCCAAGACACGAACACATATATGCACATCCATGTTCATCATATTACTATTCACAATAGCAAAGAGATAGAAATGTCCTACTTGCCCATCAGCAGAAGAATGGATAACCAAACTGTGGTACATCCACACAATGGAATACTATATAATAAAGAATAATGTAGAATCTTCAAAACACCACATAATGTGAATGAACTTGGAGGACCTTATGCTGAGTGAAATAAGTCAATCACAGAAGGACAGATACTGTTGTTGTTGTTGTTGTTTGCCGTCGAGTCGGCC
>NW_006921650.1:11016234-11016909 GCF_000298275.1 Orycteropus afer afer | reverse complement strand
AGTCATAGAGACCCTATAAAACAGAGGTAGAAGTGACCTATTAGGTTTCCTATACATTACTTTTACTGGCAGATTACCAAATCTTTGCTCCGTTGGAGAACTCAAGTGTTTGACCTACCAACATTTTAGTTAACAAATCAGCACTTAATCATTGCACCATGAAGCCTTTTTAGAAAACTATTTGTCACTATATCACATCAAATCCACTGAACTAGATGTAGCATTTTTCACTAAATCATTTCTTCTCTTGGTCTATATAATTTATGAGAAAAAAAAATTAAGTCCCTATCAAATACCTGACGATTCAACCATCTAACTGCTCCCACTGTATGCAAAACCCTGAGCTGACAGTTATCACGTGAAATTTTCTGTTGAGGGAATGCAAGGACTGAATCTCTACAACTGCACATTGTGCATCAACATATCCACATGGAGAATTATATTTTCATGTATGAGAGGAGATATGCATGAGCGTTTCTCAGAAGTTTGATGGTGAAAGCAATATTTTAGAAGATATAATTTCACCCAAAATTTCAATAAGTGTTTCAAACTATATATCACTTAATTTTTATTACATACATTTGGAAAATACACACTTTCTCAAAAAGAAAGAATAAACACGAGCAGTGGTATAAGTATCCACTAAGAGTAGACCTTATGTGTGCAGAAATATCA
>NW_006921650.1:11014033-11015359 GCF_000298275.1 Orycteropus afer afer | reverse complement strand
TTATGATTTGAAACTACTCCCCTCCCTACATTCACTTGAGGTGGATTATAAAACTAAACACAGATGCCAGTTAAAAGCAGGACAGCAAAACATGTTATAAGGCAACTACAATTCTCACTGCAGTTGAATGCTCAAATTTAACTATAGTTTGTGGAAACCAAGGCACAAGGTCACATATTACCATAGAGAATTACATTTTGATGAATGAAATTATATCAGCATTAGAATTTTAGAGAGAAAAGATCGTGTCTTTTAAAATACTGTTTTCACTATTTCATCTAACATTTCAGTAAGTGCTGTAAACCAGATATCATTTACTTTTCATTACACATACTTGGAAATACCACCTGCTCAGAAAGAGCAAGGGGCATGTATTGACACACATAGTTTCCAGGCTGTTAGGGCTGAAATTCTGATTCATCCACTTAATTGTTGTAGTTAGGTGCTGTCCAGTCATCTCCAACTCATAGCGACACTATGTACAGCAGAAAAAAAACAATGTCTGGTCTTGTGCCAGCCCCACAATTCTTGCTGTACCTGAGTCCATCATTGCAGCCACTGTGTCATTCCATCTTGTTAAGGACCTTCCCCTTTTTTGTTGACTCTCCACTTTACCAACCATGATATCCTTCTCCAGGGAATGGTCCCTTCTGACAACATGACCAAGGTAGTTCAGATGGAGTCTGGCCATTCTTGCTTCAAAGGACCATTCTGGCTGCACTTCTTCCAAGACAGATTTATTAGTTCTGTAAGCAGTCCGTAGTACTTTCAGAATTCTTCCCCAACACCACAACTCAAAAGCATCAACTCTTTAGTCTTCCTTTTTCATTGTCCTGCTCTCACATACATATAAGGCAATTAAAAATACCATGGCTTGTGTCAGTGTACCTTAGTCTTAGGAGGTACCTTTGCTCTTCAGCACTTGAAAGAGATCTTTTGCAGCAGATTTGCCCAATGCTACATGACTTGTGATATCTTGACTGCTGTTTAATTGGTATTAATTGTAGAATCAAGTAATGTGAAGTCTTTGAGAACTTCATTCTTTTCTCCATTTATCATGATGGTGCTCATTGGTCCAATTGTGAGAATTTTTGTTTTCCTTATGTTGAGATGTAATCCATACTGCAGACTGTAGTCTTCAGTCTTCATCACTAAGTGCTTCAAGTCATCCTCACTTATAGCAAGCAAAGTTGTGTCGTCAGCATATCGCAGGTTGTTAATGAATCTTCCTCTAATCCTGATGCCACATTCTTCTTCATCTAGACCATCTTCTTGGATTGTCTGCTCAGCAAACAGACTGAATGAGTATGGTGAAAGGACACAAGC
>NW_006921650.1:11009874-11013188 GCF_000298275.1 Orycteropus afer afer | reverse complement strand
TGTGTTCTTCCCTTTTGGCTTTCCAACTCCATTTTTTTGCATGTTTTATTATAATAATTGACTTTGCCTTCTCGAGCTGCTCTTTGAATCTTCTGTTCAGCTCTCTTATCTTTTCATTTCTTTCATTGCTTTAGCTACTCTCCATTCAAGGACAAGTTTCAGAGTCTCTTCTGATACCCATTTTGGTCCTTTGTTCCTTTCCTGTCTTTTTAATGACCTTTTGCTTTCTTCATGGATGATGTTCTTGATTTCATCCCACAATTTCTCTGGTTTTCAATCACTGGTGTTGAATTCATCAAATCTGTTCTTTAGATCATCTCTAAATTCAGAAAAGATATATTCAAGGCCAAATTTTCGTTCCTTTGGTCTTGTTTTAATTGTCTTCAACTTCAAGTTGAACTTGCATAGGCAGTTGCTGGTCTGTTCCACAATCAGCTCCTGGCCTTATTTCGGTTGAAGATATTGAGCTTTTCCATCTCCTTGGCCACTTAATAGCTGTGGACAAAGTACTTTCTCTATACCTTTGTAAAAATGTGAAACTAGAAGTACTTATCTTGGGGTGCTGTTGTGAGAATTTGATATGCTAATATACGTAAGACACTTAAAGCAGTACTTTGCACCTAATATGTGCCAAATTAATAATCCCTCAACTAATATTAGCAACAAATATAATAATAAAAATATCATTGCCTGACAAATACAAATACAATAATTTATATGAGGAGTTTCCTTTTTCTTTTTCTCCTACTCCAGCAAATAAATTTAATAATCACTTATAACATGGGTAAAAGTGAAAGGAAATTAACATACTTTTTAAACATGATTTTTAAAGATACATGAATATATTCTACAAAGGTACATTTATCTATCTCTGCAGAAACAGAACTTATGATTAACCATAACTCAGAAAATCTTCTCTGTCAAAGTACTGAAACAATGTGATGTGGTTAGATCATCTGATTTGGTAATCTAATCTAAAACAGGAGTAAATTTCTGAGAATTTAGTGTTGTAAACACATTACTGTCAGAAGTCTGGAGGAGCTTGTTAGGAATTCACGTCCCAGTTAAACTTTTGCTAAATGACAATTCAATATTCTGTTTGTTGACTAATGAAATATGTATATACTTAAACTATGAGATAATAAAGCATCAGAGTTGGTGTTCTATTACCAAAATGTGGAAATCAAAATTAATTGATTTTATCAGTGAGTCTGAGAAATGCCTATGGGTAGAGCCAATATTTCTGCAAAATCTGTTTTAAATCTATTTAATTACTTGCCACATTGCATGGATGAGAAGCTTTTAACCTAAAGAAATCTAAGGAAAAATGTTATCAATAGATCATTCTAACCAAAAACCAGGACACGAGATAGAAAAAAAAAAAAAAAAAAAACCTCAAAGAGGCTTATGATCCAGGTCCAAATTTAAGTAAAATTGAATTTTGGTTGGCCTCTTAGCATGAGCTTGCTCCAAAAAGTCCCTGCCTGAGGGAGGCCAGGAAAGAAGCAACATGGTACAGTGGGTTTGGAGTGGCCTGAGTGGGGCTGGGAAGGAAGCGAGGTGATGTGGCAGATTTGGAGCAGGCCTAGAAGGAAGGGAGGTGGTGCAGCAGGTTGGGAGCAGGCCAGGAAGGAAGCAAGGCAGTGTGATGGGTTTGGATCAGCCTAAGGGGGACCAGAAGTGAGAGGAGTGGTTTGGAACAACTAAGAGAGACGATCTTGTCTGTCACTTTGACGTACTTTGGTAGTTGCTAAGACAGATTCAGAAGAAGGAAGAGGCTATCTATTTCCCAAAGAATCACAGTGAAACACTATCTGATATGTTACTTGAAAATTTTATGAATAGCTCTGAAACATTGTCTGATACAGTGCTGGAAGATGAGCCTCTCAGGATGGAAGGTACTCAAAATATGACTGAGGAAGAGCTGCCTCCTCAGAGTAGGTCTGATCTTAATGATGTAGATAGAGTAAAGCTTTTGGGACCTCCATTTATCAATGTGGCACAATTCAAGGTGAGAAGAAGCAGCTGCAAACATCCATTAATAATCAGAACATGCATGTACAAAGTATGAATCTAGGAAAATTGAAGGATGTGAAAATGAAATGGAACACATGAAGACTGATATCCTAGGTATTAGTGCACTGAAATGGACTGGTTTTGGCCATTTTGAATCAAACAAATCATATGATCTGCTATGCTCAGAATGACAAATTGAAAAGGAATGGCATGACATTCATCATCACAAAGAATGTATAAATATCTGTCCTGAAGTACAATGCTGTCAGTGATAGGATAACATCCATACACCTACAAGAAAAACCAGTTAATATAACTGTTATTTAAATCTATGCACCAACCACCAAAGCCAAAGATGAAGACACTGAAGATTTTTACCAACTTCTGCAATCTGACAAACGTGCAATCAAAATGTGTCGCTTATCACTGGTGACTGGAATGCAAAAGTTGAGAACAAAGAAGAATAACTGCTAGTGGGAAAATACAGCTTTGGTGATAGAAATAATGCTGGAGATCACATGACAGAATTTTGCAAGACCAAGGACTTATTAATTGCAAATACCTTTTGTCAACAACACAAACAACAGCTATACACATGGATCTTGTCAGATGTGTAGTACACAAGAGTCAGACTGGCTACATCTGTGGCAAGAGGCAATGGAGAAGTTCAATATCTTCAGCTAAAACAAGATCAGGAGCTGGTTGTGAAACAGACCATCAATTGTCCATATGCAAGTTCAAGTTGAAGCTGAAGACAATAAAAATAAGTCCATGAGAGCCAAAATATCCTTCCTGAATATAGATTATATTGCTCCTGAATCTAGAAACTATGCATAGAAAAGATTTGATGCATTGAACACCAATGACTGAAAACCACAGGAATTGTGGGATGACATCAAGAACATCATCCATGAAGAAAGCAAAAGGTCATTGAAAAGAGAGGAAAGGAACAAAAGACCAAAATGGATATCAGAAGAGACTCTGAAACTTGTCCTTGAATGGAGAGTAGCTAAAGCAATGGAAGAACTGAAAAGATAAGAGAGCTGAACAGAAAATTCAAAGAGCAGCTCGAGAAGGAAAAGTCAATTATTATAATGAAACATGCAAACACGTGGAGTTGGAAAGCCAAAAGGGAAGAAAACACTCAGCATTTCTCAAGCTGAAAGAACTGAAGGGGAAATTTAAGCCTCGAGTTGCAGTATTGAAAGATTCTATGGACAATATATTGAATGATACAGGAAACATCAAAAGAAGATGGAAGGAATACAGAGTCACTGTACCAAAAAGAATTGGTGGGT
>NW_006921650.1:10998924-11009064 GCF_000298275.1 Orycteropus afer afer | reverse complement strand
GTTTAAAGAAAACAAAAATCCTCACAACTAGACCAGTAAGTGGCATCATGATAAATGGAGAAAAGATTGAAGTTGTCAAAGACTTCACATTACTTGGTTCTACAATCAATACCAATGGAAGCAGCAGTCAAGACATCAGATGACGTATTGCATTGAGCAAATCTACTGCAAAAGACCTCTTTGAAGTGCTGAAGAGCAAAGATGTTTCCCTGAAGACTAAAGTGTGCTTAACCTAAGCCATGGTATTTTCAATCACCTCATATGCATGTGAGAGCCGGACAATGAAAAAGGAAGACTGAAGAAGAGTTGATGCTTTTGAGTTGTGGTGTTGGAAAAGAATAGGGGTAAGTATTGGACTTGTAAAAGAAATAACAAGTCTGTTCTGGAAGAAGTGCAGCCAGAATGCTCCTTGGAAGCTAAAATGGCCAGACTTTGTTTGACCTCCTTTGGTCGTGTTGTCAGAAGGGATCATTCTCTCAAGAAGGATGTCATGCTGGGTAAAGTGGAGATTCAAGGAAAAAGGGGAATACCCTCAACAAGGTGGATTGATCCAGTGACTGCAACAATGGGCTCATGTATAGCAAGGATCATGAGGCTGGCACAAGATCTGGCAGTAGTTTTGCATGAGTTGGAGATGACATTACCTCACAACAACAGCAACAATGTAAAACATGGGACTGTGTGTGTATAACATAATATTATTAGTCAGGCTTTAAGATTCAGAATCTAAAATATTTTTTAAGTAAACTATTAATGACAATAAAATCAAATTGTGATGAAAAAATATTGAAGACTGAGAAAAGTGTTACATATTTACTTACTATTTCTACTACTACTCAACTCTATGTAGTAGCAAGCATGGGTAAAGAATATAGACTCTTGCCATAGAATAGAATGGGTTAGGCAAGAAGCTGGACTTTAATCTGAACTTTTATGCTTACTTCCAATGTACTTTGGACAAGTTTGTCAATCTCTTAAAATCTCATTTTCATCTGATAATTATATTGAAGATAATAGTTTTACAATGTTAAGAACATTACTGAAAATTCTGTTTGAAGTCCTCTAACTTTAGGAGATAAGATATAGCTGCTTAAGGAATTTTATGAAGTTTTTTTTTAATAGAAATTTTTTTTTTTTTAATAGAAAATATTATTATAGTTGTTTCACCTTGCAGAACATGTAGGACATGCTTACTTAATTTTGGTTCAGCAAGTAAGAATGATTTTGCTTAATATATCACTAAATCAGAGAAAAATTTTCACCTGATACAAAGTAAGCCACATTAAAATATATAATTTCCTAACAATTTCTGAGGTTTATAAAATACATAATAAGCTTACAACGTCTATAAATAGATCTGAGAGAAAGACAGTTCCTACGTGAACATAATAACTTGGGACCAGTGTGAAGCTGGCTCTACTCTACAGGGTACAACTGGGGTTGGGTTGGGAGAGCAGAACTCTGTTAAAGAGCTGCTGAGGCAGAGGTTCTGTATTCATCCTTTGTAGGTTACACCTCACTCCATCATCCTGGACCCCACTCTCCTGCAAAGGAGGGGTCTTGAAAGGTAGAATTGCCCAGGGGGAACTTGTATCATTACTGTCTCTAGTCATATCCATCACTAGACAGAAAGATATTGCCTGAACAAGGAGAGTGGCCTACTCTTACTAACACTTCATGTTATTGTTCACTAAATATATTAAATGTACCTTTTTCTCTTTTCTCTCTCCAATGTTTATTTATAACATTGCTCAAGTCCATACAATCATAAGTAAACCATCGGAAGTTTGTACTAAGGAGTTTTCAATTACCTAATTATTCCAGTGAATGCTAAGAAGCTATTTTTAGCAAGTAACAACTCAGAGCATTGTAAAGAGAAGAGAAAAAAATGCACATAAAATGCTTAGCAAATTTCCTGATATATAAGATGTGTTATTCAGTAAATATTGATGAGATTGCTTTGTTCTTTTTATGTACGAATAGCTGTGTCTCATGATTTGCCAGTAAGACCTCAAATTGAGAGATGCTGTCCTAAAATGTGTTATTGGAAAGCTGAGAAAAACTCTGAAGAGGATGTTCAGTAGACTGATGGGTGTATTACATGAAGTACCAGAAAAATATCCCCCTTTAATAATACAGTGTACTGTGCTTTCAGGCTCTTAGAGATATTAGTATCCATGTAAATTTGTGGAAAGAATTTATGAAGGATTAGTTTCTAGCATTTTGGCAGTGTAGACAACATCAAATTGGAAAACTTTGTGGGGGAAAAAAAATCCTGGATACAAGACCGTGGCTCCAGAATTTATTATCTTAAAGTCAGATCTCTGAAAAGTGCTGATGCTAAAATTGATAATAATGTTTTAAAGTTAACCTCTTCTCATTCTGTTTTATCTCAAGATACTTTTTCTATCATATCATGACAGAATTTTAGTAATTAATTAATACGTTCAAAAATACCATTAAGATCTAGATTGTTAGGTAGGTAGTTAGGTAGAAAAATAAATAGATGACTAGAAAAATAGATGGCTAGAAAAAGATAATCTGGCAGTTCAAACCCACCAGCCACTCCTTGGAAGGAAGATTGGGCAATCTACTTCTATAGTGATACTGCCTCGGAAACCCAAGGGTCGCTATGAGTTGGATCTGACTCAAAGGCAGTGAGTTGAGTTATGCAAATAGTAAGCATAAGAAGGCTACAGTGACTTTAATATACTGTAGACTTCAAGACAGTATCATCAGAGCTAAAAAGGATTTTTTAATAAGAATAAAAGAGTAAGTTTATCAGGAAAACATAATTGTCATAAATGTGTATTGCCTAACAATACAGCCCTAAAATTCATAAAGCACAAAATAATAGAGTAGGAGAAATTGAGAGATCCCTATCAAAGAACAAGATTTTAACATTTTCTTCCTGCATTTGATAGAAAAATTCAGAAAATAATCAGTAAAAATATCAAAGATCTGAACAGTCCATCAGTTTCTGCTGTGATACTTGTAGAACAGTGCATTCAAAATAAGCAGGATATATGAACTATTCATATGAATATGAATCATTCACCATAGTAAAAAATATGCTATGCCATACAAAACCTCTATCATTTTAAAAGAATTGAAGTAACATGAATATGCTCTCTAACTAAATTAGAAATCAGAAATAAGACATAACATTCCATATGCTTATAAATTTGAATAATCAACTGGTCAAAGGAGAAGTCCAAAAAGAAATTAGTAAATATTTCTATTTGTAAGATAATGAAATAATTAAAAATTTATTCACATAGCTAAAGAATAGCTAAGAGGGAAATATATAGATTTGATTGCTTATATGAAACAGAATAAAAGACCAACATTAATGATCCATGTTTCAACCAGATGATACTAGAAAATGCAAAATAGAGGAGAAGTAAGGAAATAATAAAATAGGGAAAGATCAGAATCACAAGAACAGAAAACCAAAACAATAGAGAACACTTACAAAGGTGAATTTTTGTTGTTAGGATCAGTAAAATTGATAACCATCTGGACTGGTAGAGTTAAAGAAAAGGAGAGAACACAAGTTACCAATATCAATAAAGAAAGAAATACTATTTCAGATTCTATACATTGGAACTAGAATAAGGGAATATTACGAATGAGTGCATGCCATACCATCAAATTTGATGATTCAGATGAAATAGACAAATTTCCTTGAATAATACAACTTACCAAAACTGACTTAAGAGGAAACAGAAAGTCTTAATAGTTCATATTTCTGATTCAGAACACTATAGAACTATAATAAAAATATATTGTTTCTTACTCCAAGGAACTCCGATATATCCATGAGAAAATAGGAAAGAATAAATGCAGTGGTGATAGAATGTCAGACATATGTGGATAATAATTTAAGGGAGGTCACTGTTCCAGGAGAGCTCTGAGTTCGTAAGATAGCTGAGAATATACTGTTAGGTGATTTATAATGATTAAATCACTATTGTACAAAATCCAAATTATACATAATAGAAATGTAAATAAACATTTGTAGCTATAATGTCCTTAATTAAGCAAAGGAGGCTAGAGAGGTAGACAGAGTCAGGTTATGTAGCATTATAGTTAAACCAGGAATAAACATGATGAGTTTGAATTTTTATTCTAACAGAAATGGAATGGTTTTAAGATGGAAATGATGTGTATAATTTATATTTTTAAATGATCTTTCAGGTTGTTATTTGGAAAATGGGCTTCATTGGAACAGGAGTAGAAGCAGGAGACCAGTTAAAAGGCAATTGTAGTAGTATAGGAAAAAAATATTGGTAGCTTGGGCAGGATGGTTTCAATGGAGGTATAAAGGCATGGGTTATATATCAGGTGTAAAGTCAAACTGAAAAATTGATACTCTAAGGGAATATGTGATATGTCTAGACACTTACACAAGGACTTAGAAGGGAGTTGAAGTCTAAGGTTCTTTGCAATATACCATGGTGTATCTGTGTAGTACAACATATACATAACACATGCACTCATATAGACATGTATACATATACATTTAGGTGATAGACATATACACATTCATACACACAAATTTAACAAATAAGTATAATCCAGGTGATTCAAAACTTCCCTTTATGTCATGTAAATATTTACAACACAATGTGAAAAATGTAGTAGTTTAAAATATTCTGAAATCTAAACGATCAGCTTTCCTTAGAAAAAGAAATTATCAATCATTTGTAATTAGACAGGAGCCCTGCCGCTACTCAGGAAAGATGTGGAAGCCTGCTGCTGTGATGATTTACAGCCTTGGAAACCCCTTGGGCCAGTTCTGTCCTGTCCAGTAGGGTTGCTATGACTCAGAATCTACTCTGTGACAATGAGTTTGAGTTTTTTTGTTTGTTTGTTTTTGCAATTGTACAGAATTTTAAACTTTCTCATTCAAATGTATATTTCACAGTAGATTTTAACACCGCTCTCTCTGCACTAGATAGAAAAATTCAGAAAAAAAATCAGTAAAGATCTTATCAGTTTATCAACTTCAGCTGATAGTTATTTTTAGAACATTTTATTCAACATAAACAGAATATGCAGACTGTTCACATGTAGATGCTTCGTTCACTGTGGTGAAAGATATGCTATGCCATAAAATATCTCCATAATTTCAAAAAGGATTGAAATAATATAAATGTGTTATCTGGCCACATTAGATATCAGTAATAATAAGACATAAATTTCCAGATGCTTATAAATATCACCTGAAGGAGCTCTGGTGGCACAGTGTATAAGGCATTTGCCTGCTAATCAGAAGGTCAACAATTCAAACCCACCAGCTGCTCCGCTGAAGGAAGAAGGGACCATCTACTTCTGTAAAGATTTATAGACTCAGAAACCCAATGGGAGTCGCTATGATTCAGCATTGACTTGACGGCGTGAGTTTGGTATAAATACAATCTAAATAATCTACTGGTCAAAGGAGAAGTCCAAAAAGTAAATATTTCCCTCTGTTAGATAGATAGATAAATAAATAAATAATTTGTTGATGCAACTCAAGAGTAGCTAAGAAGGAAATATCTAGATGTGACTGGTTATGTCAAACATAGCTCTAAGACATTTCTCCATACCACGAGAATATACCACATTTGTAGTGGGGTAGCATGAAATGGGAGCAAGTTTTTAAAATCATGAGTAGAAACAACAAAATAATGTGTATTATGTCTTGAGTCAATTTTAATGAATAACTCAGTCTTTCTTTTTTTAAAAAAAACAAAATTTTATACTCCATTAAATGTGCCTGTCTGATGACTCCTTTGCAGGAGCATTGGATGTGTAAAAGTAAATAAGGAAATCAAGAACAGCTGTAAATAAAGCAAAATCAGAATACTGAAAGAAGAAATTTGAGATGTGCCTTTATAAAGTAAAATGCCTTTTAAATCAACTCACTGTTGTCTGACATTTCCACTGATTAATGGCAGGGATCTGTGGGCATGCTAATAGGATAAACAAGGAAAAAATGAATTTTGTGACATAAGATGTGGGTCAGCATGCAACGGCCATATCACTTAATCAAAAATATTTGCATCCTGAAGCAGAAATTGCTTCAGTGTGAATTTGATACAGTTAAACACAACAGGCTTTATATCATTGCGCATCATCGACCTTCATTGCTTCAAATAGGGCTAAATAAAAGTAATTCCTAGTTTTAATGACAAACATCCAATTATTTTTATGTTTAATTAAAAGGAATTTTTTTCTGGTAGTGGGTTAGGGAGTACATTTAGTTATGAAAGCATCTGAAATGATGTCGTTGAGAAACATAATATTGAATCAACCATACATAAAATGTCATGGTTGGTAAGAACTCATTGGAAGCCATTCAGAGGACTTCTGTATTAACTTTTTTTTTTTTTTGCAAATGCACACTTTGAACCCATAAATCTTTATGGAAACACATTTTAACAAATGTACTGTGGTTTATATTTAAGACTATTGTGTGGTTTATGCTTAAAAGCAATTAGGATTCACAGTAGCTGATCTGGCTGAGGGGAATATAATCACTGAACACAAAAACTACAACTTTAAAGAACAGTAAGCACTGCTTAAATTCAGAGCATCAGCCACTCTCCAAACTAGGTCAGATACTTCCTTGTAATAAGATCAATTTCACAGAATACATACTAAGAGATACTGAGAGCTAAAGTAAGTTAATAGTAAAGAAAACATCAAAAAAGCATTTTGGTAATGTCTGTTGCCCAAATTGTTGTTATGCGTTGTTGAGTCAGGCCCAACTCATAGTGACCCCTCCTTGGGTTTCCGATACCCATGGATATTCTTACAGGTACCTCAGACTTGGCAAGTCTTAGGAGGAATTCATTACCCTCTTCCCTGTCCTCTACACGTTGGTCGTTCTCTTATTCTGTCAGGTTGTAGTGGCACTCTATATCCGACAAATCAGAGCCATTCTGAAGGCATTCCTTTTATTTATCTTCTCATATCTAGTTCTTGGGTTTTTCTTTTCCTTTGTTCTCTCATTATCTAACTTCTCTTGTGCTTTTGCTATCTTCATTTCTATGATGTTCTCATTTCATCCTACACACACTGACCAGAAGGAATTTTAGAATCACCAGTCCAATTATGTCTTCTTACACAGTTAAATGTTGCCTATTTCATAGATTTAAATCCAGCTTCCTTATCATGGTACTTAAAAAACCGCTACTTGCCATAAAGTCTGTTCCAACTAATGGTAACCCCTTGTGTATCAGACTATAACTGTACACCATAGGGTTTTCAGTGGCTAAGTTTTCAGAAGTAGATCACCAGGTCTGTCTTTTAAGATGTCTCTGAGTGGAAGCGAACCACCAACTTTTGGTTAGCAACTCAACGCTTAACCGTTTGAACCACTCATCATGGTGCTTGAGGCCTTTCAGAAAATACTCTCAAATGTGTTTTCTAGCTTTGCTTTTTCTCATTCAGCTTCTTTTTCACCTTGTTACATCTTGGCTACATGTTGCTTGCCTTGCTTGTAGATCTTCATTCATCCCAAACGAAATACTGATTTACTGCTTTGTGGCATTCATTATTTAAATTATTTCAAATAGTTCCCCTCTGTAGCTCTCTAAAGTGTTACTTGTTCTCTTTGTGTTTTTGTGAACCCTTTTACACGACATCTTTGTATCAGTTATCCCATTTTGTTATTACTGATTAATTTGTCTTCTTGTCTCTCTTGTACTCATAGAAAATTATCTTGTTCAACTTAGTACCCCAGAGCCTAAGTCAAGTATTATCCCTGTTTAATACGTATTGATTGATTGATAAATTAACTAACATGCACACTTAAGCTATAGTACACCTTCTTTATGCAAGTAAAGTGTCAGACATTGAAAACTCAGTCCAGAATAAAAAGACAATGTCTTTGGATGTGTTAAATGTTTTTTTTTTTCTTTTTATTGTGATTTGAGTGGAAATTTACAGAGCAAATACACTTTCCATACAGCAGTTCCCATACACTTTGTCTCATGACATTGACTACAATTTCCCACAATGCAACATCTCCCCTCCTACTTCCTCCCAATAGTTACCTCTTCCCTGTGTCCATCCCTCCATAAACTCCTGCCCCCTGAGCTGTCTCCCTGTGCATAAGCATCCCTTCTTTCTCCCATGCTTGTTCTCTCCAAGGAGTGTATCTACCTCAGGTAAATATTCAATTCATATGTCTGTCTGTTGTTTGGCTGGAAGTCATAGGCATGAGTTCAATTCCAGACCTGAAGGGAAGCTAGGGGCCATAGTCTCAGTGGTTCCACCAGGTGCTATCAGACCAGCAAACCTGGTCCCCCCCCCTTTTTTTTTTTTTCCAAATGATTTTGAGTTTTGTTCCACATTGTTCTCCATCTCTATCCAAGATCTCCAACATAGATCCCCTTCTAAGTGGATGACAGTGGTAGCCGGGCACCATCTAGTTCTTCTGGTCTCATAGTTGTATAGGCTGCAGATCGGATGGTGTACCAGTCACTAGGAATAATTGTTTCCATAAATTTTGGTTTTCTTCATTCTTCTTGGCTCTGGAAGAGGAGAGACCCATTGTTGCATCTAGATGGCAGCTTGCAAGCTTTTAAGATCCCAGTTGCTACTCGCCACAGTAGGAGGTGGAACAATGTTTTTTGTAGTATATTATGCCAATTGAGCTTGATGTCCTCTGTGACTATTTGGACCTGTTAAATGTTTAGTAAAATAGCAGTATTTAGATAAATATACAATAAAACATGAAACTCATCTATCTGAAAAGAGTCACAGTGTCTGAGAAGAAATACGGACAATGTCTGCTGCAAAACATAATGTGTTGTTCGATATGAACAAAACTCATTTACTAAATACCAAAATAAAATGAGTTTGAGATTATATTTCATAATGCAGTGAGTGGTTTTATTTATTTATTTTTTTTACTGTTACCTTATTTAAAAAAAAGACTTGCTTTATGATTTCAATTACAAACTTAAGGAAATCCAGTGAGTTGAACATAATAAAAAAATTACATTAGGGTTAGGTAAGTTCATGAAAGATCTAATATACACTGTAAAAATGAGGCTGAGCGTATTTGGGATGTGACTGCTGACTTTGGAGGTCACCATTCCATCAGCTGTCATTACATCTCATCTACCTGTAGGACAGAGAAAAACACCTGTGTCTGATCTAGTGTGTGATTCTAGGGATTTTTAATGGAAGGATTTTTGCCCAGAAAAACACATATTAGAAGTAGAAATTCTCTTTAAGTACTATGGATTATTATTCTAGTGGCAAGTGATAGAACCACTGAGGGATTTCACCAGTGCAGGAGTCTTCCTGTACCAAATCTACTATAATTATAAAATACTCAAAGGTTTTCTTTAAAATTGGTCATTAGTTCACTCTGTGTAAAAAAGATAGATGCAAATAAAATTTTATAAGAAAATCTATGAATGAAACAAAATTTAAAAATCACATGGAAAGCAAGACTAAGAGCTAAAGGAAGTGAAAACATCTCATAAGTACCTGAAAAAAAAAAATTGGCATAGACCACCAGCTCCTAAAGTTCTTTGATTCACAGAGTGTTCAGTGCCTCTGTTATTTTGTGATAGCTCCTCTAAGCCAAAAACATACCTCACAGTTAACATTAAGTTGTTAGGTCGATACAACAAAGATTAGTAGCTCGTTTGTGCTGGTTGGCTTATACTACTATGTTTATCTCAAAAATTTTAAAAACAGCACACTTTCCCAGAAGCTTTCTGCGGCACCCCATAGCACATTGACAATGGTGTTGGGGAAGTAGAGGCACATATATAGTGATTTTCATCTAGATGCTTCTTTACATCTACTAGAACACAGATTAAAGGCTGACTTGTCATATTAATATCTACAAGTATATGTGCTGCTGATAATGCATGGTGAACTCCTTCAGGACTGGGACTCTTTCCTATTTGTCATACTGTTTGCCCTCTATCACGTACAATGAATGCTTGTAAATAAGAAATGAAATTGAATGTTTAATTCAAACTTTAGAAGAGAGAAGCAGATGAAATAGAGAAGGTAACCATAAAACACAAATTGGCACATGAGCTTAACACATGAAAGCCAAACATCATAAATAGTCTGGAAGGGACAGAAACAGAGTCATTGGTATTCAGAACAACAGAGAGA
>NW_006921650.1:10980759-10993954 GCF_000298275.1 Orycteropus afer afer | reverse complement strand
TTAGAAAGAAATAGTAAATGGGTTGTAAAAACATTTTCATGTATTGGCTTATATTAAGGGAGTGAATATTCAAGTTTTCTGCAGTTTGCCATGTCACACTGCTTACTTCCCTTTCGTTTCAAGAGATTAAGAACAATTAAGATCAAGGTCTGATTGAGAAGCCAACATGTTGCAATTTGTTCTATACCGTATTACCATATGTGACCAATGTAAACACATTTTAATTAATTTTTTTTTTTCCCTGAGACCGAGTTCTGGTCCCAGCTGGAAAAGTAACAATAATTTAACCAAACCATTTTCCCTTACCTCTTAACAAATTCCTAGTTATAATTTAATTGCTTCTCATCTTCCATTAAAATTTTTAAGTTAATGGTTACAACTGCTGGTTTGGATCTCAGAGTAGTTTATTAAAGATTGGTCCCTTAAAACTTCTGCCTGAATACCATCTTACCTTAATTAGAGACATGTTTATGTTTGCTTTTTGAAGAATGATGAATTTACCTGATCTGATTTTATGAGTCTCATACCTTTGTGGTCTCATACCTGATCTGATTTATATAAATATATCCATATTTAAAGCCTAGTTACCAAAGCTTCAATTAAGGGAGAGAGAAAAAAAAAAAGTCACCATTCACACATATCCATCCACTAGGATCAATGATTTACAACAGTGGATAGAATCAAAAAGCAGTTCTACAAATATGTATTGAGCGGCTGCTGGCACTTTGCAAAGTAGTGGGAATATAATGTTGAGTAAAGTAGACATAATCTCTTATACCTTAAGCTTAAAGTCTGTTGTAAGTCACAGGCAAAAATGAAATATTCACATAAATATAAAACTGTGTGTCACTAATGCCCAGAAGGTGAAATTGACTCATACTGGAAGTTTAGAAGGTATCTCTGAAAAAACCAGAAGCTGTTTAAGTGAGGAAAAGGGAGGGGGAAGCACTTCTAGAAAAAGGAAGTACTGCATGCAAATTGCCTGTGTACGGGAGACAAGAAAAATTCAGGGCACTTAAATAAGTCCAGTGTGGTGACTGGGGTATAGAGAAAACATAAAGAGAGGCAGAGGATGAAGTGAAACAAGTTGAGAGTAGTACCATGTAGACTCTTGGGTGCCATGCTAGGGAGTTTGATTCTCATTGCAAGAGTAATGAGAAACCATTGAAAGTACAGAGATGAAAGTAATGTTTTTATAAGACTTTAGACTGGAATGAGGGCTGTGGATGTTAAGAGTGCAGAATGATTACTAGAAGACCAGATTGTAGGCTACTTTAATAATAGAAGTGAAAGATGATGGCTGATTGGATTAATATAGGTTCAGTGGAGATGGAGAGATGTAGGTAGATTTTATATAATTTGGAGTAAAAATGGGCAGAAATTTTAAAATAGAAGGAATAAAGGAAGTAGTAACCTGTACAAACATGATGGTGTGGTTCACAGAGATAGAGAACAAAATGAGATTGGGAAGAGAAGTACATGGAGAGAACTGTATGTATTGCCTTGAGCCAAGCAGAAGAGATGTCAGGTATGATGTAATGGTCTTTATGACGTAAATGGTCTTAAAGTGAAGAGAAAAGATATAAGTCATTGAAGTATCTGCCTACATGTATTTATTCTTTGTTAATGATTCAAGTTATTGTGAAAGTCTGTAAAGAAAATATGCCTTCTTCCATGCTGGACAAACTATATAAACAATTACTGTCTCTACACCTCATTGACAATTTTGCTATACAATTTGTTGGAAAAGCAGAAGCTAAGAAAAAAAATCATGATTACATTTTAAACTTGTACTTAAATATTAATCTTATGGTTTTTACATTCTACTTGAGCAGAAAAAAGAGTATCAAAACTTAAATTTCTAGGTTTATAAAAATGTTTCCAAAATATTTTGAAATAATTTTCTTAAGTTTCTCTCAAATAGAACTCCTTAAGATGGTTCCTAATAAGAAACATTTTGTTTTTATAAAAATTATTGAATATAAGGATTAGAATAATTTCATCCAAAATTCACCAGAATGAAGAATCAACAAATTCAATATGAATAAAAGGTTATGATCTACATTTGCTTATATATAAAAAGAGTCAAGATAATGCCTTCAGATATTCTTTTACTACTACTTTCAGCTTTAAAAATAGGTTATCAATGGCTATTAAAAAGAAGATAAGGCAATCTACTTCTGTAGTGATACTGCCTTGGAAACCTAAGGAGGGGTCGCTATGAGTCGGGTCAGATTCAATGGCAAATAACAACAAAAACATTAAAAGTGATTAGCAATTTTTATCAAAAATATGTCAACAATCTTTAATATCAATACCAATTTTAGCAGATGCTATTATTACTATCTACTAATATTGCCATATGGAGCTCTGGTAGCATAGTGGCTAAAACACTTGCCTGCTAACCAGACGGCTGGCGGTTCAAACCCACCAGCCACTCCTCGGAAGGAAGGTTGGGCAATCCTACTTCCGTAGTGATACTGCCTCGGAAACCCAAGGAGGGGTCGCTATGAGTAGGGGCCGACTTGACGGCACATAACAACAACAACAACAACAATATTGCCATAGGAGCTCTGGTAGCATGTGTGTAAGGCACTTGACTGCTAACCAGAAGGCTGGTGTTTGAAACCCACCAGCCACTCCTCAGAAGGAAGGTTGGGCAATCTACTTCCGAAGTGATACTACTTTGGAAACACAAGGAGGGGTCACTATGGGTCAGGTTTGACTTGACAGCACGTAACAACAACAAACAATATTGCCATTATTAAGCAATTAAGATGTCATGTAGTAATGCTAGTTTGCTACTTAAAAAGATTCTCAGTGCTGGTAAGAGTGACACAGTATCTGGGGGCTAGATATTAGCTTTGGACATCAAGGAAGTACACATTAGCCAATCTAGAGCTACTTCTAATCAGAAAAAGTTACTCATACATGTTTTTAGGTGCCACAAGTTACTTCTGACTTATAGTGACCCGTTGTGCAACAAAACAAAACCACCTAGTTTTACACCTTTCTCACAATAGTCATTATATGTGAAGACATTTTTGCCACCATTGTATCAGTCCTTCTCATTGAAGGTCTTGTTCTCTTTTGTTGACTGCCTACTGCACCAAGATGTTGGTCTTCAATGACTGGGCTTCTCAATAACATGTTGAAAGTAAATGAGATAATGTTTTACTGTCCTTGCTGCTAAGGAGCATTCCCATTGTACTTTTCCAGGACAGATTAGTTTGGTCTTCTGGCAGTCAAAGTATAGTCATTACTGTTTGCCAGTACCATAATTCAGAGACATCAATTTATCTTCACTCTTCCTTCTTCATTGTCCAGCTTTCCCATGCATGTGAGACTACTGAAAATGCCATGATTTGGGTGAGCTGCACCTTAGTTATCAAGGTGATGCTTTTGCTTATTAACACTTTGAAGAGGTCTTTTGCAGCAGATTTGCCAAATGATACATGTCATTTAATTTCTTGACTACTGCTTCCATGGTGTTTGATTGCAGATCCAAGAAAAATGAAATCCTTGACTACTTCAATCTTTTCTCCATTTATGATGTTGTTTATTGGTCTACTTGTGAGGATTTTTATTTTCTTGATGTTAAGGTATAATCCATACTGGAGGCTGTAGTCTCTGATCATCATCAGTAAGTGTGTCAAATCCTCTTCACTTTCAGCAAGCCAGGTTGTGTCACTTGCATATCACAGGTTGTTAATGAATCTTCCTCCAATCCCGACACCGCAATCTTTTTCATATTGTCTAGCTTCTCATACTATTTGCTCAGCATACAGGTTGAATAAGGACAGTGAAAAAATACAACCCTGACACACTGCTTTTCTGATTTTAAACCAAGCAGTATCTCTTGTTCTGTTTGAACAACTGCCTCTTGGTCTATGCACAGGTTACACATGAGTACAATTAAGTGTTTGAGAATTCCCATTCTTCAAAATTTGATTCAAGATTTCTTATGATTCACACAGTTGAATGTCCTTATATAGGAAATAAAACACAGGTAAACAACTATCTGGTATTCTTTGCTTTCAGCCAAGATCCATCTAACATCAGCAATGATATCCCTTATTCCACAACCCCATTTGAATCCACTTTGAATTTCTGGAATTTTCTGTTGGTGATTGCCCAAACATTTTTTGAGTTATCGTCAGAATTTTACTTGCCTGTGATAACAATCATATTGTGTGATAATTCACGCATTCTTTCAGATCACCTTTCTTTGGAATGGAAACAAATATAGATCCCTTGGGTTTGTTGTCCATGTAGCTGTCTTCCAAAATCCTTGATGGAGGTGAGTGAGTGCTTCCAGCCTTGCATCTTGTGATAGTTGGAGTTGTGTGTCAACTTGGCTAGACCACAATTCTCGGTGGTTTAAGCAGTTGTGATGTGGGTTATTCCCATGATGAGATCGGATGTATATGTTTCGAGCAGCCAATCAGTTGAAAGGGAGTTTCCCTAGGGGTGTGGCCTGCTTCCAATATATTTATGGATATCCTGGGAAAAAGAGGCACTCTTCTGTGGATCAGGATCCTGTTGTGCTGACTACAACTGTCCGTGAGTGAGTGATCCACCATTTGGTCTGGAGATCTTGGATTCATCATTTGTTGGAGTCAACAGCCAGTATACCATCTGCCAACCTTGAGCTCTCCAGTCCTGCAGCTGCATGAGTCGGGAAAAGCCTCCAGCTTGACATTTGATCCAAGAACTTAGGACTTGCCAGCTTTTATAAGTGTATGACCCATTTTACTAAGATAAATTTCTCTTTCTCTCTCTCTCTATAAGATTTACTGGTTTTGCTTCTCCAGAGAACCCGGCCTAACACACATCTGTTTGTTGAAATATCTCAGTTGGAATTCTGTCAATTCCTAGAAACTTGTTTTGCTCCAACGCCTTCAGTGCAGCTTGGACTTCTTCCTTCAGTACCATTGGTTCTTGATTCTATGCAGTCTCCTGAAATGTTTGATCTTTGACCAATTTTTTGTGGTACAGTGACTCTGTGTATTCTTTCTATCTTCTTTTAATGCTTCCTGCATTGTTCAACAAGCTGTCCCTTGAATCAATATTCCAGCTCAAGTTTGATTTTTTTCTTCATTTTTGAAAGAAATGAAGAAAATGAGAAATGTTGAGCATGTTCTTCCCTTTTGGTTTTCTAATTCCAGGTTTTTGCACATTTATTATAATATTTTACTTTGTCTTTTCAAGCTGACCTTTGAAATCTTCTGTATAGCTTTTACTTCATCAGTTTCTTCTATACACTTTAGTTACTCTCTATACAAGAACAATTTTCAGATCTCTTTTGACATTCATTTCGGTCTTGTTTTTCTTTCCTGTCTTTTAAATGACACCCCCCCCCTTTTTTTTTCATCTATGATGTCCTTGATGTCATCCCACAACTTGTCTTTAGTCATTGGTGTTCAGTGCATTGAGTCTTTTCTTGAGTTAGTCTCTAAATTCAGGTGAGATATACTCAAGGCTGTACTTTAGCTCTCATGAAATTGACTTAATTTTCTTCAGCTTCAAGTTGAACTTGTAAATGAACAATTGATAACCTGTTTCACTGCCAACCCAGTCTTACTCTGACTGATGATCCTGAGCTTCTCCAAGATCTCTTTCCTCACATATAGTCTATTTGATTCCTGAATATTTTATCCAGTAAGTTCCCTGTGTATAGTCACCATTTATGTTGTTGAAGAAGTTATTTCCAATGAATATATCATTGTTTTTGCAAAATTCTGTCATGGGATCTCTGGCATTATTGGTATCATCAAAACCATATTTTCCAGTTACCTTCTTCATTGTTTCTGACTTTCTCATTTCAACCACCAGTAACTCTCAATGCATCCTGTTTGCATGTTTGGTCAATTTCACACTCCAGAAGTTGATAAATATCATCAATTTTTTTTTCATTATTGGAGCATAAATTTGAGTAATAGCCATATTGTTGTAGGCTTTCTCATAGGCATATGGATTTTATCTTGTCGTTGACAGAGTTGTATTTCAGAATGGATCATGAAATTTTTTTTGTTGTTGTTGTTCTTTTCTTTCGACAATCATTGCTACGCCATTCCTCTTCAAACTTCCATTCCCAGCATACTAGAGTATATGATTGTCCAATTCCAAATGGCCAATAACAATCAATTTCAGCTCACTGATGCCTAGGATATAGATCTTTATGCATTCCATTTCATTTTTGACAACTTCCAATATTCCTTGATTCATACTTTGTATATTACACATTCTGATTATAATGGATGTTTGTAGCTATTTCTTCTCATTTTGAGTTATGCTGCATCAGCAAATGAAGGTCCCCAAAACTTTACTCCATCCACACAATTAAAGTTGTCTTTACTAGGAAGTTTTTTGGTGCAGTATTTAAGGCATTTGGCTGCTTACCAAAAGGTCGGTGCATTGAACCTACTCGCCACTCTGTGGAAGAAAGGTGAGGCAGTCTGCACAGAAACCCTGTGGGTTTCACTTTGAGTTGGAGTCACATCGATGGCAGTGAGTTTTGTTTTCACTCTGGATTTGGTTCTTCCCCAGTCTTATCTTAAGTGCCTTCCTGAGGGGCTTATCTTCTGGCACTTTAGCAGGCAATGTACCACTGCTGTTTATAAAGTTTCACTGGCTGATTTTTTTTTTTTTTTTTTTAGAAATAAATTGCCAAGTCAGTCTTCTTAGTTGTCTTAGTATGGAAGTTCTGCTGAAATCTGTCTACATGGGTGACCCTGTTGTATTTAAAATACTAGTGTCATACTTCCAGAATAACAGCACCTTGAAAACCACTACAGTACAACAAACTGTCAGATGAGTGACGGACCTCATATTTACCATCCTAAAAAAACTATAGAAAAGAGAATGCTGCCATTTTTATTTACAGGAAAAGCAGAAATGCCAAAGACTTGGAACTATTTATGTCTCCTAAAAAGTTTATTCTTTTTGTATTCCAAGATGTTGAAAATAAAACAAATTAAAATCAGAAAAGTTTTGTGACTTGCAGTTTGAACAACTGGATCATGATGGACTGAATGAAAAGTCCTCTGTCCTATGAATGCTTGAAGCAGTGTTTAGGTAGTTGAATGCTTGGATGGATAGTTAGCTAGTTAGAAGTATTGCCCTAAAGAATTCAGGGTTATTAGAATCACGAAGGTGCTGATATTGCAAATGATTTAGGAAGTGTGTTTCTGATTTAGGAGGTGTGTTTCTGGTAAGAATTCAGACTTCTTAGAATCTTGGATTTATTGTTACTGCAAATGATTTAGGGATGATGCTTCTGACTTTGAAACTTTCTACATGGATTTCATATGAACTTGGAAGTTTGAGATAGTTTTCCAGGGCTCATGGTCCCCCAAATGTCATTGGAGTTACCCTGATACTTGCTTTTTTTTCTTTTTTATTAGACCCCATACAGAGTGATTCTGTTGCAACATATCCACAAGAGTGTAATTAATGAGATCACTGCTGTGGTCTAGCTATTACTATCAATTGTAAGTCATTTCTTAAAACCACTATCTCTTGCATGTTTTGCTAGCATCATATATTTAGGCACAGTCATATATTCTCAAGGCTGTGCTCTGAATAATTTAATGAACTTAAACTTTGACTTATGCCCACAGTCATTTACTTTTCTGACTGTACTTAGTGGCAGGTCATTTTCACAAATTACTGGATTTTTTCTTTTTTGGGATATTATGTTAAATTGTACTATGTTAAGTTTGCATGGTTAACTGCAAGATTTGTATTTTCTCTCACATTAGTCATTCACCTCTTTGTGCAAGAAAGCATCCTTATCTACAGATAATTTCATTATGTTAGTAAACATCATCATAGTAGGCTTCTCTTGAAATTTATGGTTTAACTAGAGGCAGTGCAAATTATATGTGAGGTTGTTAGTCAATCAAATATCATTAAGTAACAAATCAATAAAGGCAAACATTGGTAATTCAGAAAAAAAAAAAAATCCTCTCCTTTTGTTTTTTAAAGTAATGGCACCCTTATATGGGAAAAAATAACATATATAATCAAAACAGACTGATTATCAGAGTAGACCTAAATTCAGATCCTGGTAGTGACATTTACCACTTTTGTGATTTTGAACAAGTTATTTAATTTCTCCAAAGTCTAATCTCCTTCACTGAATTATAGGGAAAATAATAATTGCCTGGGAAACTTACCATAAGCATTGGAGATAATTCATATTCAAATACCCAGCATAATTACTGGCACTTGTTATCTATTGTTGATATAATTGTCATAATGAATGAAATAAGTTACAGTTAAAAACAATATTAAGTCCTTAATTCAATTATCTTAAGATGATTCAATTGGAATATATACCTGCTAGTAGATTGAAACAGGATCTTGAAATAAGAGCAGTGATTAGGTAATGTAAGGATGATTTTATTGCTTTCAGCTGCTGTCACTTTGGCCCTTGACTCATGGTGACACCAAGCACAGTGGAATGAAACACTCTCTGGTCTTGTGTCATCCCCATAATCAGTTGCCAGTTAGACCATTGTGATCTATAGGATTTTCATGGCTGATTATTGGAAGTACGTTGTCAAGCCTTCTTTCCTAGTCTGCCTTAATCTGGCAAATCCACACAAATTTGTACAGCATCATAGCAGCCTACAGGCCTTGACTGACAGACTGATGGTGGTTGCAATGAGGTGCACTGGATGAATGCTATGGTCGTGTTGAAATCAGTGATGCCTTCCTTGTGGGAGATCTGGGTAAAGATGATACAAACTATCAATGTTAACTTCATTACAAAATCTTCTTTACCTAACATTATGATGACTGCTCACTATCCTCTAAGTATTGCTCTTATTTCTGTTTTTGGATTAGCAAACATTTTGGCTTGACTACTTCTTGTGGATTTAATATATAAATCAAGGATGCCTTTTAGAGAAGACAGAGAAAGGTCTTAAATATGGAACCTGTATGACAAATTGTCTTCCCCTTGGCTTCAGTTTCAGGGGCATGCTTCTCTATAAAACACTTGCTGACAAGGTGTAAATGCATTTTTAGTTTATCAGTAAATACCCAAATGTATCTGTAGTCAGACTTGCTAAGTACAAATCATTTTGCCTCCTCTTTGGACTGTATAAACTAGCTGTTGTTGATCACTGTCCTATCATTAATAACTATGTCACGTAAGCACTTAATGATTATCTATCCACGTGCTGTGACTTCTTGAATAATCATATATACAGCGAGATGTAGAATTACCTTGGTTAGTACAAGGTCATTCAGCAGGTCATATGCGACACTGTGACAGAAGATCAGTTTTCTCACCCAACCCAGTGTTCGCAAGTGGAGATTGTGATTTTACTAACATGATTTTGGTTGGTAAGTGGATCTTGTTTTATAGCTTATGTCTGCAGCTGGTTTGTAATGCCTTGAAAGAGTTGATGATTAAATTTTAGTAATTTGCTGAATACTTGTTAAACCACTGGTAGCTTAAAATGGGCCATAATGTGAATGTTTATGCTATACAAATGGGAAAATATCTTTGCACTTCGTCCCCTAAATAATCCTTTGTTAAACATTTATTAGGACATCTGGTTCATATCCAATGCTCAAAGAAGATAGTCACTAGTTACCATCAAGCAGATAAGACGCATGGCAACCCTGTATGTATTTGAGTAGAAGTGTACAACACAGGCATTTCAGTGGCTGATCTCCAGGCCTTTCTTCCAAGATAGCTCTGGGTAGACTAAACCTTTCATTTAGCAGCTGAGCCTGTTAACTGCATAACATAGGCAGTCTCAAGAAAGAATTTGTTGTTGTTATAATATAATGTGCCAACAAGTCGGACCCGACTCATAGTGATCCCTGCTTGGGTTTCTGAGGCAGCATCACGACGGAAGTAGATTGCCCCATCTTCCTTCTGAGGAGTGGCTGGTGGGTTTGAACCGGGAATAGTATATCATAAATGAGTTGTGATGGACATGTGAATTACTATAGTGACTGGCTGATCATCAAGGACATGAATCCTGGGATCATGCCTTTATGGTGTGAGTAATTATTTGTAAAATCATTCACCAAAGAGAAAAAAGTGGAATTTTGCCAATTTCCCATTTGAATTTTATTATAGATTGAAAATGGTGTAACTTTGTTTTACAGAAGCAATTATTTTAGACCACATGAATACTGATACATTTTAAGACTCTGATTCCATGCTTTCTTATGTGGCAATAAAATATAATCCCCTTTCATCTGGGGCTGGAAAGAAAGCCTTAGAGCAGGTTCATGATGCTGCATTAATAGATAAACTTCTTCCTTTAAGCTAGTTGATAATAATACAATATTTTGGTCATCTCTGTTAAAAATTTTTCTAAAAGTATAAACTATATTCTAAAATATTGTTTTAAATAAAAAATGTAAGCACGTTGACTCTAGAAGAGCTGTTACAGTACCTTCTTATTCTGAAGCACTATTTGATTCTTCACATGGCTATTTCTAGCTTTGGTTTGAAATTTTCAATTTATCAAAAGGAGTTATATAAAAAGCATTATCATTTATATATATATATATATATAGAGAGAGAGAGAGAGAGAGAGAGAGAGAGATAGCTGTAGATATATATTTCTGCTATATGTATGTATGTATATATATATATATATATATATATATTTACTTATTTAAAATTATGTCACTTGAAACTGATAATAAAGGAAAAAATGTATTTTCATAATGGCCTTGTTGCTTCTGGTAATAGCTGAATTAAGCAGCAGCCAGGTTTTCTCAGTCATCTTCTGACATCTAAAGAGTTCTGGCAAAATGTCTTCTTGTAGTCTGGAGACAGAATATTCCCTAGGGAAAGCTTCCTCTTTAGACTCTTAAGGCCATCAACTGATTGGATGACGCCTACCCACCTCATGGAGGGTAAACTGCTTTGCTTAAACCAATTGATTTGATAAAATGTAACTACTTCATAACAACACTTGAACTAGTATTTGACCAAGTAGCAGGGTACCATAGCCTAGCCAAGTTGATACATAAAGTTAACCATCATGCTTTTGAACCAGCATGTTTATGAAATAACTAAAAGCTGGAAAAATTCATATATTAATTTTCAACATTATAAATTTTGTAAATAACTTTAAAATCACTGCATTGAACATTAAAATTTAAAAATACAAATCAGGGAAGCATTTATTATTTTAGCGGGTTTTTGTTACTGTTATTGCATGCCATTGAGTTGATGTCAAGTTATAGTGACCCCATGTGAAATAGTAGAACTGCCCCATAGAGTTTCCATGGCTGTAATCTTCATAGAAGATCACCTGGTCTTTTTTCCCAAGGAGCAGCTGATAAATTGTTTGGAACTACCAACCTTCTGGTTCACAGCTGAGCACTTAACCATTGTGCCACAAGGGCTCCTTATTTTGTGGGTAGGAGAATTTTCAGTTTCACTCAACTCACAACTTCCATGGGGACAAAAGCATTGAGTGATTCTGTATTCATAGATGTGACAGGAAGAACAACACTTGTACCTGATGCTCAAGGAGCCATTCTAATCCAGGCATTACCTCAGTACAAAGTTCTCAAATTTATCCCAATTCATGCCTTTTCCATATGATAGAATGGAAGCTTTGAGATTCCAACAGAACTTAAAGTTTCCAAACTCAGTTGCTTACATTTTGAAAGAGCATAAGACAGCTGCCCAACCTCTAGTCATTAGTGTTTGAAAGGGATATATATGTGGACTTTTCCATATTGCTCTTACCAAGCTTCAGACCTGTCCATGTTGTCTGAGCTTAGTTAGAATCAACTATCCTTAATAAACATAGTTTTCTACAGTGTAAAACCATATTTTAAAAAATTGCCAAAAATTCAGTTGACACCAAATATTAAATCTAAACACAAATTAAAGTTTTATGATATATTGTTTTTATAAAATTAAGTAGTATCTGCTTCTTGGTGAAGAATTTTGCAAACGGCATTCTGGATGTGACTTCTAGAATACAAACTGTCAGAGGATATTCTGTCAGATGAATGAATAAGTGGCATCACTTTAGTCAGAACCATGCCCTTACTGCATTTAGGAGGAGTCCTCGTCTTTGTAGCATAGTCATAATTTCTAATTTGACAGACACTTGGACTCCTGTTGCTGAACTCAGCAGTGTTTCTTGTCATTTTTCCTTCACTCTAGGTGCTCTTATTTTTACATTTAACTTCAGAAAATAATATGTAATGGCAACTTGTGCTGAATAATAAAGTTGATGAGTGAATTTTCTCTTGAGATAGTTATTTTGAATTTTTGCTGAAATCAATATTAAGAATAATATTAACATTAAAAGTAAACTAATTTGCATTTGAACTTTCCAATAGGGATCAAAGAATCGTTTTGCATAAATCTTATTATTCTTGACTGAGGCATGCAGCTATTTTTTCTGTCACTGCCATTGTTTTTCCTTTTACAGAATTCATTCTTTCCTTTCCTTCCCTCCTTCCCTTGCTTTGCTTGCTGTCCTTCTCTTAGTTCCTTCCATTCTCTCCCCTTCTCTCCACTCCTCTCTAGCCCTGTTCACTCTCTCTCTTAATCTTTCTTTTATATTTTAAACATGAAAGATTGTCTGCTCTTACTGACTCAGTATAAACTCCAAGATTTTTGAATTGAACCCCTCGTACTGAAGACAGTAATATGAGAATTAAAAGTAGAGATTGAAATTCCAACAGAATTGAATATTGACTCTCTTGTTAACACTGTCAAGGATAGGGAGCACCAAGGGAATAGCTATAAAGGAAAGTGGTATTTGCCACTGGTTGTCCAATTTCACCACTCATAGGACTTTAACCTCTTTTTAACCCTTACAGTTACATGTTCAAACTATTACAGTGTTGCCATTTAAAAATGGGTATTTGCCCTAGCACTCTTCTTTACCCACCAAGTCGAATGTAGAATTCTCAGCCATATCTCTACGGGATAGAACTTCCTTGGTAGGAAGACACATCCATAGGAAGTGACACTTATTAGCCTGGTCCTCTTCCTCTGTGTTTTTCTATTCCCTGGCATTCCCTCTGTCTTTAAGTACATTATTTGCTGTCTTCTGTGTGCCTAATGTCTAAGAATTATACCAGGTAGAGGAGGCGGGGCAAGATGGCGGACTAGGCAGAAGGATTGCACAGACCCTCTTCAACAAAGAAAAGGGAAACCAATTAATACAGACACAGAAGATAA
>NW_006921650.1:10964193-10973373 GCF_000298275.1 Orycteropus afer afer | reverse complement strand
AAAAAAAAAAAAGAATTATACCAGGTAGATCCTCAGGAAATAAAAAATTTCAGACCCCCATATAATGCCTGGCATATAGTACATATTTAATAAACACTTGTTGAATTAGTGAATGCATGAATTATGACAGAATAGATTTTTTAAAATACAGACTGTATTTCTGGAGAAATTCCCAGACCAGAAAACTGCTAAGGAACTGGTTGTAACATAGAGAGCAGATGAAGGGAACTGTGGAATGAGAAATAGTGCAGGACAACTAAGTACCAAGTAAAACTTTTTTTGTTTTTGTTCTCTCTCAAGAGACATATGGTACTTGGAAAAACCAATTCTTCCATATGTACCAATTTTCCAGTAGACATATTTCTTGCTATTGTGCAGTGCTTAAGTCTTGGTGGTGCAGTGGTTAAGTGCTCAGTGGCTAACTGAAAGGTCAGTGGTTCAAACCTACCAGCAGCTCCATGGGAGAAAGATATGGCAGTTTGCTTCTTTAAGAGTTTGTTCTCCTCTGTCTTGTAAGGTCACGATGAGTCAAGATCAACTCAGTGGCAGTGTTTGGGGTACTCTTCAGTGA
This sequence comes from Orycteropus afer afer, assembly GCF_000298275.1. NCBI lineage: Eukaryota > Metazoa > Chordata > Mammalia > Tubulidentata > Orycteropodidae > Orycteropus > Orycteropus afer. The sequence goes on along the minus strand of NW_006921650.1, from coordinate 10,972,802 downwards.
GGAAAGCAGTCACCTGCTTTCCAGGGGACTAATGTTTGCATGTCTACAGCTGTACACCTTCAGACAGCCTTCTGTGATGGCCCTAGCTTTTTTACCACTTTTTCTCTCATTTTCTCTTTTCTTCCTTCAACCATGTCTGCTATGCTTCACAGCCTGCTTAAGACATTGAGTTAGATCACTTAACACAGTGGCAAGAACCAGTGAAGTTGCATGCAGCTTACATTCTAAAGCAGGGAGACAAACTCTGAAAATCAATTAAATAAGTTAGAAAATGTAACACAGTGACCATGGCAACTAAATAAAATAGGGTGATCAGAGTGATGGTGGTGAGGGTGAGTGTTCATGCAAAACGTATCTGAGAAAGTGTTGTTTGAGACATGAGTAATAAGGAACATCCAGTTATATGACTATCTCAGGAAGAGTGAAATTCTGAGGATGGATTAAACTTGGGGCTGTGAGGGTCTTGATGATGGAGCATGCAAAGTAAGAGAGAATGGTGAAAGATGGGGTCAGATTATAGGTAGTGTTTAGACCTTTAATACCATGGTCAATTAAATGGGAAGCAAGTAGACTATTATGCAAAATACTCAGTTGTGACTTGTAGTTTGGCTGCTGTGTGGAAAAGAATTGTTGGACAACAGCAGGGGAAGCAGACCAATGAGTTAGGGGACTGTTGCTGTGACCACATGAAAAGGATGAGGGACTGAGGTTATGACTATCAGATTCAATTCTAACATTAATGGACCAGCGGCAAGAGGATAAATCGAGGATCCTAGCTCACTCCCTCCCCATCCCACTTTGGACCCTCTCCCATTCTGTAAGGATCCTCGTACCTGGTAGTCAACACTCCAGTCATTTGGACAGGCAAATCCATGGTACCTTAAATCTAGAAAAAGATACAGAAATAGACAGTGGGCTTTTGGAGAAGGGTTTTCCCCAAAGACTCCTTGGCCTGTAGGGTGAACTGAGGCTGGAGGTGAACAAGAGTGAAGCCCAGAAAAGCTGGAGTCCCAAAGGTAGGTGACCTGGTTTCTCAGCTGTAAAGGAAGTACAACTACTGAGAGCCAGAGAAATGAATGAATCTGTCCTGGAAGAATAGCCAGTATGTTCCTTAGAAGTGAGAGAGGCCAGCTTTGATCTTACCTACTTTGGTCGTGTTGTCAGAAGAGACCAGTCCCTGGAGAAGGATCGTTTGCTTGGTAAAGTTAGAGGGTCAGGGAAAAAGGAGAAGACCCTCAATGAGATGAATTGACACAGTAGCTTCAAGGATGGACTTGTGCATAGCAAAGATAATGAGGATGGCAGAGTACTGGGCAGTGTTTTGTTCTGCTGCAGTGCTTTGTTCTGACGTATACAGGTCACTATGAGTCAGTGCTGACTTGATGGTACCTAACAACAACAACTGCTGATAGCATTAGATACGGACAAAGGCAGAGAGGTACCATGTATGTTTGGAAGTAAAATCAATGGGATGGTGAAGGAGGGATTGTGGAGAATAGACAGCACATGTATCCTTACAGGTTAAGGTGGAGCAGTGAAATTAGATGTGAGGTTGAAAATGAATTGACATATAATGAGAATTAATAGCCCACCAACACAACAAAGGAAATCCCTGCTGCCTCCAGGCCCAGGTGTCTATTGCCTGCAACATCTTTATTGATGTGACACTCACATAGACAGAGAAACTGAACTCTGGAAAAAGTATCAAAACATTACAAACATAAAAAAAGAAGTTTCCTTAAGTAATAGGGGATAGTAGGTTCAGTAACTTGTCATAATAGGTTGGATATGAGCAGGTATGACTAAGTCCCTGAAATCAACTAAACCTCCAAGCAGAGGGCAATGGGAGGAAGATTAGACATGGAGACCCAGAAAGAGATTGGAAAAAGCTGTGCAATGAGTAGGTACTCAGAGTGGGCACCACTGCTTAAGCAGGGACTAGGTGAGCAAGGCAGAACCTTCTTTCTTTAAAAAATATTAATTAATCATATATCTCTATCTATCTATCTATCTATTGTCAGTGCCATGCACAACATTTGGGACTGAGAAGTATGGTGGTAAATGAAATTTAGAATGTCCCTGCCTTCATGAAATTCTATTGTTGTTGTTGTTATATGCCATCGAGTCGGACCTGACTCATAGCAACCCCTCCTTGGGTTTCCAAGGCAGTATCACTATGGAAGTAGATTGCCCCATCTTCCTTCCGAGGAGAGGCTGGTGGGTTTGAACCACCAGTCTTTTGGTTAGCAGTCCAGTACCTTAGGCACTATGCTACCAGAGCGCCCATGAGATTCTATAGTAGGGCATTATTTGGGGATGGAGAGAGTGGATAGAGGAAGGGGAGGCTGGAGAGGTAGACAGGAGTCAAATGATAAAGGGCCACTGAAGGAAGCATTGTGAGAGGAGCGTATTATAATGGGGTTGGGGTGGGAGCAAGTTGTGATTTTAAAAAATAAATAAATAATACTGATTCCGTGTTTTGATTCTGTGTGGTTCTTTACTTGTATCTCCTGATTGCCTCCCCAGATTGAGAAGAATGGTTAAAGCATTAGGCTGCCAGCCACAAGGGTTCAAACCACAAGCCTCTTTGCAGTAGAAAGATGAGGCAATCTGCTTCTTTGCAAAGATTTACTTCTTTGGAAACGTTATGGGGGAGTTCTACTCTGTCCTAAGGGGTCGCTATGAGTTGGAATCAACTCAGTGGCAGTAGGTTGGATTTGATTTGGAGGACTAGGTGAAGACACCCTAAATTCAAACACAAAGAAAGGCATGGTTAGGAAGGAAGTAGATCAGCACATGACTTAATCTGGAAAATAATAGAGACTAGGTGTGCAAGTGACAGAAACTGAGGCAGTTATCAAGATTGTCCCAGGAAAAGCAAGAACTGTTGCAGTGTTTCCAGGGAGGTGACTTTTCAGACCAGTGGATTTATTCACAGACATCAGAACTCTAATACAGCATCCCATTTCATTGACTTGATTATGTTTTTTGAGATGCTTGCTCGCCTTTATTGACTGGTGGTAAAATCGTATCCTTATATTTATTAGAAAAGCAACCTTTATATTACTTTTACAGTGAAAAGAACTGCAAATAAAATAATGTGCTGAAATACGGGGACATGTTGAAATTGCTTAGGTATGGTAGAGGTTAATGATTTCAGTTCCATCTTCATAATTACTGTCATCAGGTTTCTACCTTTATAGCTTTTTAATTGTTTAAAGATCATAAAACAGAAAATTTAGCACAAGCGTGGGAAAGATCATTTATAGTATAACATAATTTTATATTGATATTATCACTATAAAATGATTCACAAGAAAAGCATCTTAACAGATTTTACTTTCCACATATCTGGTTATTATTTTTACAGTAATATACTATGTACCTCATAGCATGTTACACCAGTCCTGCTAAATAAACACTTGGTTTTTACTTACAGGAAGCATTTTAGAATGCTAACTCGTCCCAGGTTTACCTAGATGATGCACAATGTGGAACAGAGATTTGACAGTAGCTTGGAGTCTCTAGTGTGGTGCAAATAGTTAATGTTCTTGGCTGCTCACTGAGAGATGGGAGGTTCAAGGCTGCCCAGAGATGCCTTGGAAAAAGGCCTGGTAAGCTATGGTCAAAAGAAAACATATATATGTGTATATAAATACACCAATACAAAGTACAACTATGTCAGACCTATACCTACTCTTCTGAAAGGCTCTTGCTTTTTGCCCCCAGTCTCCTACTGGACCACATCACCTCCCTCATCCTCATTTTCTGCATCCAGCCTTGCCTTAAATAATATTGAATTGAATACTCATGCCTAAGGCATCTGACTGCTAACCAGAAAGTTGGTGGTTCAAACCAACCAGACACTCCATGGAAGGAAGACTGGCATACTTTCTTCAAACTTCCCCATAAAGATTTATGGGGAAATAATCTACTTCCATAAAGATTTCTCAGAAACCCAGTGTGAGTCACTATGAGTTGGAATTGACTCGATGGCAGTGGATTTGGTTTATTATTATTAAATGTTCTGTGCTATATAAGATTTCTTTGCCTTTATCTGTGTTGACTCCTTGCCAGTATGAATTTTCTGTCCCCTCTTCTCATCCTCCCACAAATTTCTTATTAATCCCTCAGCCACATTCCAGTGTAACCTTGCCTGTGAATCCTTCCCTGACATCAGTGCACCCTCTACCCCAAGGCAGAATCAGGGGTGCCTCTCTGTGCTTCTGTAATAATCTGTTCCTCCAATCTGGAACGTATCATACTGTTCGGCAATTTCTTGCTTGTATGTGTTTCTTCAATTTGATGATGAGCTCCTTGAGGGCAAAGATAAACAGTATTAGTTTTGTTTCCTGAATCTAGAGTAGAGCCTGGATCAAAGTAATGTTTCACTTAATGTCTGTTGCTATGCTGAATAAAATAGCCTAAGATAATTAAGATGCTAAAAGCCATCCCTTTCCCATTATTTTCTTCTATATGAAATAATCATAAGCAAGTAAGATTTATAGTTAATAAAGTAAGATGAATACAATCTATAATAATTCTAAGTTACATGTAGTTCAAAAATATATATTTAAATTGTTAGGCTCTTTCTCTACTTTCTCATGTTCTTAGGCTTCATGTATGAAACAGTAAACTTATATCAGCAGAATAAACTGGCAAAGATTAAATACAGAAAGATAGAATTAAAGGCAGACTTGTTTTGGGTTATGTTGATCTGACCATAGGCTAGGTACTTGAACTTTATAAAACCAAAACCAAACTCAGTGCCATCGAGTCAATTCTGACTCATAGTGACCCCTCCTTGGGTTTCCTTGATGGTATCTCTATGGAAGTAGATTGCCCAGTCTTCCTTCTGAGGAGTGGCTGGTGGGTTTGAACAATCAGCCTTCTGGTTAGCAGTCAAATGCCTTAGGCACTAAGCCACCAGAGCTCCCTATAGGAAGTTTATAGGATACATCTAAAAAAATGGATAGAACAATAATATTTTACATCACCTGGTTGTTGTAAGAGTGAGATAATCTATTTATAGTATTTAATACCTAACATGAAACAATTTTTAACTATTTTTTAAAATCACCTTCTTAAAATAGTGTCCTTGGTTTCAAACTATTTAAGTACAATTATTAACTCTAATATTTCAATCATCCATTCATTTGTTTATTGATTCATTCAAGGCACATGATTTGTTGAATGACTGAATGAGTGACAAGGCACTGTTTTGGTCCTTGTTATAGCCAATGATTAAAACAATGTCTCTGCTCTCAGGAATTAGGATAGTTTATGCTTACTAGCCTTGAGTAAAGGAATCCTAGTAGTGCAGTGGTTAAGCACTCAGCTGCTAACTGAAAGTTCAACAATTCAAACCAAACAGCCACTCCACAGAAGAAAGATATGGCAATTTGCTTCCATAAATGGTTTATGGCCTTGACAACACTGTGGAGCAGTTCTATCCTGTCCTACAGGGTCTCTGTGAGTCAGATTTGACTTTCTGGAAGTGGATTTGGTTTGAGCATTGAGTGTTACTCTAAAATAAAACAATAAGTCAAAATTTTTAGACAATTTAGAGTTGATGCTTATGGTTCTCCAGGAGGCAAATTGAGAGAGGTTAGGGTTCACATAGTTACTAAGAAAGGAAGAAGAGTTGGGCTGATGGAAATGTGAAGCTGCGTTGCAAACCTTGGCTCACAATAGCCTTGACTCAATCCACACAGAGTTTTGGGCTGGAAATGACAAACCAAAGTTGTCCTACATTGGGCCAAAATGGCTGCGCATTATATCCACAATCAGTATGTCAATGCGTATTGTCCACTCAGGAAGAGCACGACTTTGAGTTAGGCAGCTCTCTGAATCCGAAAGAAATCACCAAGGGTTTGGGAGTTGACTGTCCCCAATATCACTCTCTTATAGCTATGGGAGTAAGTCCATCTCCCAAGGGGGAGCTGACCACACAGCCCCATCTACAACAATCTGTGAGGAAATTTCAGAAACAGTAACTAGAAAATAAATTGACTTAAATAATACTGGCTCACATAACTGAGTGAAAGTTGGATGAACTTTAATTGTAGTTTTGATTAAGGCTTGTACTTTGGTATTTGATGGTCTGCATACTTGTTTACTCATTCATTCATTCACATTTGTGTTATTTATTTATTTATGATTCCTTTAATGATGTTGCTCCTCCGTCTGTTAGCTTTGGTCTCAAGTTCACTTCTCTCGCAGAAAATGGGAACATAATGAAAGAGAAGTCTGCTCATGTAAGCATGAACAGAAATCCTGAGCTTTGCCCTAATTCTGGGTTTCTCAGCCATAGGGTTCCTTTGTGGTTGGTGCTTTCCTGTGCATTGTAGGTTGTTTGGCACCATGACTGGCTTACTAGCAGCCTCCAGCAAACTAGGAACTTTCTTGTAATTATAACTAATCCTAATAGCAAAGTTTGGTGATAAATATTACTAGCTTCAGTTACAAGTGGTTATTTTGAGGCTCAGGGTAGTAAAATGGCCACACCACACATGGCAAAAGCGGGATTCAATTATCTGGTGACTCTCAAGCTCATGCTTTCGTTGAACCTGACTAGCTTCACCCAAGAGTCACTCAAAAAACAAAAATCAGTGTGGGTACAGGTTTCTAAAACTTTCTCTAGAACCAAATGAAGGATCAGGAAGAAGGACAATTGTCTGAACTGATAGACCACAGAGTCTATTACCATATCACTGTAAACATAATTTGCTGGAGAGAAAAAAAAATAACCAACCTTTCTGTGAGGAAAGAGTATAGTTCATGGCTAGAAGGAACACTTTGATAGGCCACTTGTCAAGGGGAAGCACCCTCTGTGAAGAGCTTAATGAGAACAGTTGCCTTTTAGGTAAACAGCGAAGTAACTGCAGAGCATGTGCTTAGCTAAGTGGGGAAGCAGAGAAGTCAGAGCTGAAATGTCCAGGGTATTGCCGCTAGCTGTCTTTCTTCTCAACCCTAAAGGCAGCCTACTCATGTCAACCCCAAGCTTTCCTTCTTAAATGTTTATTGAACAAAATTAATTACTTGCAGGGGCACCTTGTTATTAGCTGGCTTAAGGCATTGGTATGCCTCCACTCTATCTTTCAGGACTTAGTGTTTCTTTATGAAAACATCCATATGTAATTTTTCTTATCATACCTCAAAAATTCAAATGAAGCTTAAGTTCAGAAAGTCACTTGCATGGATGCTCTTTAAAGCCATGAAATAGGCTCAATAATGTATACATACACGCATGAGTTTCCTAGTGCTGCTGTAAAACAACCCAATTTTATTATTCGTTGACAGTTCCAGAGGTCAGAAGTCTAAAGCCAAGATGTTGGAAGGACTGCGTTTCTTGGGGAGGCTTCAGGAGAGAATCTATTCCCCTGCCTTTTTTGACTCCTAGAAGCAACCTCCTCCTTTCTCACAACATTTCAACTTCTCCTTTCCATGCTCCCCTCACTGTCTGTCCCTCTGATCTCTTAACTTCTTCTTGAAAGGATGTGCTGTGATTACATTGGGGCCAGGATGATCTCTCCATCTCAAGATGCTTAATTTAATCACATCCACAAAGTCCCTTTTGCCATATAAGCAGGGGAAGATTACCCAAAAAGCAAGATGAGCATGGGCTTACTTACTAATCTGAAGTGAACAGTTTCACATTTTTCACCACCTCAGAGATTCTGCTTCTAGGTCTGGCTGGCGTCTGTTTCTCTCCCAACCTCACGGCACCTATGTACAGAATCAAAGTTTCTTTCCAAATTTACAATCCTTGACAGAGACAGAGTACCCAGTAAATGAGGTAAGTGTAGGTTTGTTTGTGCTTACTTACCTGTAGTAAATTTTCACATGGGTTTCACATCTTGGACAGCCATTATCCAGCCTACCATAACACGATCATATGTTTATGTACATTTTCGAGAAGATATTCCACATACAGTCAGTTGAGATGCTCATCTTCTTTAACTGCTGCTTTTCCTCTGTCATACTTCACCTCAGATCTGGTCATCAGGAGTAGCTTCAGGCAATTTGGGTTCCAACTAAGGGGAACATGTGCTTTGGGTACTTCCGATTTGGATTCAGTCAGATGTGTTTACATTGTTCACCATCACAGCCATGTTTTTTAAGGTGTTGCTGGCTGTCCAGTGTAGGAATGGCTTTCAGAAGAAGTCCTACTGCCTGTTGTGCTGAGTCTCTCAATACTATGCCTTGAAGGTGCTGTGCTAAAGGTCATACTGCACTAAGGTGTCCAGCACTCTGAGTATGTAGGTAGTGGAGGAGAATCTGGACTCAGGATGCATGGATCCTGAGTTAGTCTCTTGAAAGTTTATGCAATTAACAAACTGGTTAAAATTATAAGTGAAGAACTGCATTTCTTTGACACCTGGTCAAATTATCATTAATTTAAAAAAAAAAAAAGAATTAATCACACTGGAGGACAGAATAGACTTAACTTTTTTCTTCCTTTTATAGAAAACTGTTTTTCATATTGAAAGATAATTAACACATACATAGAAAAAAAATTATAGTGGAAAAAGTATTTTAAAGATGCACCAGGCCATTCCTAACAAAATACTCTAGCATTATTCCAGTTTTTTTTTTTTTTTTTTTTT
>NW_006921650.1:10937053-10963933 GCF_000298275.1 Orycteropus afer afer | reverse complement strand
GGAAGGAAGATGGGGCAATCTACTTCTGTAGTGATACTGCCTTGGAAACCCTAGAAGGGGTCACTATGAGTCTGTCTGACTCGAGGGCACATAACAACAACAACAACGATAAATAGGTATATTTTCTTTCTTAGAAAGGATACACACACACATACTAAATTTCAGGTTCCACAGAATCAGGATCTAGCATTTATAGCATATGTAGCAGTTAGGGTTCAACCGGAAGAAAAAGAATGGACTAGTTGTTAGGCGTCGTTGAGCTGGCTTCAACTCATATGACCCTCTGTGTAGCAGAATGACACACTGCCCAGTCCTGCACCATCCTCAAAATCTTTGCTATGCTTGAGCCCATGGTTGTAGCCACTGTGTTTATCTATCTCATTGAGGGCCTTCCCCCTTTTCTCTGACCCTCTACTTTACCAAGCATGATATCCTTCTCCACAGAATGATCCCTTCTGACAACATGACCAAAGTAGTGAGACAAAGTCTGGCCATTCTCGCTTCCAAGGAGTATTCTGGCTGCTCTTCTTCCAGGACAGATTTGTTCCTTCTTCTGACAGTCCATAGTATTTTCAATATTTTTCACCAATACTACAACTCAAAGGCATCAACTCTTCTTCATTCTTTCTTATTCATTGTCCAGCTTTCACATCCATATGAGGCGGTGGAAAATGCCATGGCTTGAGCTAGGCATATTTTAGTCTTCAAAGTGACATCTCATTACTTTATTAGCTTCATGTATCTTTCAACTGGTAAGTTCTTGTAAATTGAAGTAGAATAGCACTAGTAATTAATGATTGGGATTCCGAAATCAATAAGTCTGGGTTGAAAAGCATGCTTCATCATAGCCCATCTGTGTGACTTTAAGTAAGTTACTGAAGTTTCATGTCGTCTTAGAAAGTGTGTTAAAAAAACAAAAAGCTTAAACTATGTAATTCATGAAAAGTGCTAAACTCAGTGTTGTTGACTAAGTATTCAAATACTAGTAGTTAAAATCTTTTTGGATCTCAAATGTTTTGTACTAGATAACATGCTCAGTGTTTTTATTGACACAATTTTATTTAACTCTTAAAATTTCTCTGGAAAATTGTAATGACAAGATTGGCTTAATGTGAAAGATACCATAAGCTTTATCCTTTTAATCTTGTAGCAATGGTTCCCCAATTTGTGACTTTCTATATATAAGTATAAACATTTAGAATGATTTTATATATGCTGCAGCCTGGTGCTATTTTTGGCATATTCTATCTCATTAAGTATCAGATGTTTTAGATGAATATTTTATGAAGTTGAAACAATGTCAGTAACAACAAAATGTTTGCCTGGAGTTGTTACTAATTTATAAATACTGCTGTTCACTGAACTTTCTGTACACAGAGTTAATGTGACTGGATGTTTTAGTGTTTGGCTAAAACGGAACACTTGATTTTTAAAAAAGTATCCTTACATTTTCATAGTCACTGTCTTATGCAAGGCATTTGTTGCCCTCTTAATTGGAAATAGAGAGCAGAGTCCAGGAACAACAAGAAATAATGTCCACAGACTACAAGTATATTAGTTCTAGAATATAACAGGTTTACCTGGAACCTTTTAAATGTTTTATTTACTATTTAGAAGCCTGCTTTCTTAATGAATGAGGGACTTCCTTGGTGGCATAGGTGTTTAAGCACTTGACTATTAGCCAAAAGGTTGGCAATTCAAAACCATCAATAGGCACTTTGGAAAATAGTTCTGGCATTCTGCTTCCCAAAGGTCTCAGCCTGGATAATCCCATGGAGCAGTTCCACTCTGCCACCACTGGCTCACCATGCATCGGAATCAACGCGATGGCATCATCAACAATAATTGTGAATGGGAACCTCACTATTCAACTCTGTGTGAACAGATCTATTCCAAGTGACACTTAGAAAGCTGCACAGAGGTCTCGCTAAGCTTTTGGAAAAACAGGCTTCAAGTTTGGAAGCTTAGAGGAGGTTTTGTCTCAAAGGAAGTGGTCCATGCCTTTGAAATAATAGAATTACGTCCTGTGATCTAACTTGGTACCTGAGATTCATGAGGCATGACTTATGATTTGACAATAGAGAAGATAGTGGCTGCTCTCCTAATGTCAATAGAAACAGCAGAGACCTTATCATTACTCAGTAGGAAAAGCACAAAAGAGCCTGAGCCTTTAGGATTGGCATAGGTGTTAATGATGTGGCTGTCCTTATGAAAGAAGGAAACATACAAGACCAGCCTGCAATGTAATGACTATGGGCAAGATGACAAGAAATTCCTTGAAGTCTGTTTACACAGAAGGACTCAGTTAAATAGACAGAGTTTGCAAGATTACAAAGGGCTTGAAGGGCAGGGCACACGTCCTCCCTCCCAGAAGGAAAAGCCATGTTTCATTAAAATCTAAATGTTTCACACAAGACTGTGTATGTGAGATTTAAAAATACACCATTATAGTGCTACAAACTCATTAATAATGAATTTTAAAAATAAAAAAATAGAAATATAATGCATAGTTCAGCCACTGAAACAAACTCATTGATTCATTCCTTTCAATATTTTAATACAAAATTTATATTTTAAAATTTTTATAATCATTGACATATAATAGTTTGGCACTTTTGTAAACAAGGCTTTATCATAAGATTTTTCTATGTTATTTTATGATCTTATAAACATTGTTGTAAGGGCTGTACAATATTCCATTTTCTGCATTTGTTATATTTGGACGTCTATGCTAGGTCTGTCTTTACAATATTGGTAATTGTGTGTGTGTGTGTGTGTGTGTATATATATGTTTAATATACATGTGTGCATGTATATAGATTATATGTATTATTTGTGTGTTAATATTATGTGTGTGTGTATATACATATATATATACACACACATATATTTATATTTATATATGGAGCTCTGGTGGCACAGCGCCTAAGCCATTTGATTGCTAACTGGAAGGTTGCTGGTTCAAACTCAGCAGCCACTCTGTGGAAGGAAGACTGGGCAATCTTCTTCTGTAAAGATTTACTGCCCCAGAAACCCAATGGGGGCCACTATGAGTCAGAATTGACTCGATTGTAGAGGGTTTATTTATTTATTTATTTATTTATTCATTCATTCATTCATTCATTGTTTTAGATATTCTTATATAGAGAGATAAATGTCTTCCTTTGCTATTGAGTTAATTCCAACTCATAGTGTCTCCCATTGGGTCTCCAAGCCTGTAAATCTTTACAGATGCTTCATCGTCCTTCTGTGGAACAGCTGGTGGGTTCGAACTTCCAACCTTCTAGTAAGTAGCCAAGCTCCTTACTCACACTACTGCACCATAGTTCCAAGTATATATATGGGAGCTCTGATGGCATAGTGCCTAAGGCATTTTTGACTGTTAACCTGAAGGCTAGTGGTTCAAACCCACCAGCCACTCCTCAGAAGGAAGATTGGACAATCTACTTATGTAGAGATACCACCTCGGAAACCCAAAGAGGGGTCACTATGAGTTGGGATCTACTTGATGGCTGTGAGTTTGGTTGTTATATAGAAATGTGTGCGTGTGTGTGCGTATGTGTGTATGTGTGTGTGTATATGTATATATATACACACACATACGCACACACACACATACTACTTTATAAAACTATTATTGTTTCCTTTAATTGTAGAAGTATGTATAAGATAACACTTGTGAATTCAACATTTTTCACTCATATAATTAGTGAAACTGATTACATTAGCCATGTTGTGCAACTATCAGCAACATCCATTGCCATATTTTCCATTACCACAAACAGAAACTCAGTGACAGCTAGCCAGAAATTACCCTTTCTTCCTCACTTCTTCCTCTCGTTACCACTGTTTACTTTTCTCTATACATTGGTCTATTCTAAGTGTTTCATATTATTGAAATCATACACTATTTGTCTTCTTGTAATTGACTTATTTCACTCAGCATAATATTTTCAAGGTTCATCCATGTTACGGCATTTATGAAGACTTCATTGTTGTTCATGGAATAGAGATACTTCACTGTATGTATGCACCACCTTTGGTTGACCCATTACTCTGTCAATAGGCATTTGGATTATTTCCATACAGTACTCTTTTAGTATTTAACATTATGCTTAACTGTACAGATACTATAATTGCATAAACCTAGTTTCAAGTCACTTATTACATGTATGACCTTAGAAAATTATTTCTCCTCAAATAGCATCTCTGTTATTCTCTAAAGGAGCTCTGGTAGCATACTATCTAAGGCACTTGACTGCTAACCAGAAGACTGGCAGTTCAAACCCACCAGCCACTCCTCAGAAGAAAGGTTGGGTGATCTACTTCTGTAGTGATATCGCCTCAGAAACCCAAGCAGGGGTTGCTGTGTGTCAGGGCCAACTCGACGGCACATAGCAACAACATTATTCTCTGAAAATTAAGATAATACTAATTGTATTCCTTTTTGAAGCATTGGAGTACAGGTTAAATGATGTAATGTGCATAAAATAGTAAACAAGATGTCTCTCACAAGTATAAACTAAGTTTTAGTGAGTTTATTCCAACTCACAGCAAACCGATAGGACAGAGTCGAACTTCCCATAGGGTTTCCAAAGCTGTAAACTTTATGTAAGTAGACTGCCACATCTTTTTCCCCCTGAGGGCTAGATGGTTTGAACCATAAACCTTTTGTTTACAGCGAAGTGTTTAACCACTGTACCACTAGGTCTGTTTTGCCATAAGTATAGTGTTTATAGTTGTTAATATTATTAAATTTATTTTCATAGGGTAGATTTTCAGAAGCACAGTTATTTTTTCTAACTGGTATGACTATTTTGTGGTTTTTCATACCCATTGCCTAAGTGTGTTTCCAAAAATACAATTAACAAGTAAGCAAATGAAAAACCAGGAAATTTTAAATTGGAATCTGTGCTATGAATGAAATGAAATGGGAGGGTCTACTACAAAGTGAACTTAATTATGGAGATGAGGATAGAAGGGGTAAAGGCAGGTAGATGCTATGTTAAGTACTGTGGCTTCAAAGATCCAGGAAACACATAATTTCAAAATGAGAGAAGAGGCAGTGAAAAAGCCTTGCTGTGGGAATGAGCTTGGTAATTTTGAGAAAAAGAAAGATGGTCCATTTGACTGCAGCACACTGTGGTAGAGGAAGAGTATGAGCTGGGGTGGAGTGGAAGCACACCTTGAGGTGTCCCCCAGGCCATGCATGATAAAGAGTTTTGTATTTTGTTCTGAGTGCAGTGTGACGCCACTGGAGGATTAAATTCACTAAGCTATGGTTTCTTCGGGAACTCTGGTAGCGTAGTGCCTGAGGCACTGGACTGCTAACCAGAGGGCTGGTGGTTCAAACCCACCAGCAACTCCTTGGAAGGAAACTGGAGCAATCTACTTCCGTAGTGATACTGCCTTGGAAACTCAAGGAGGGCTCCGATCTGAGTTGAGTCTGACTCAGTGGCACATAACAATGACAACAACAACACCAATGGTTTCTTCATTCATAAATTGATAATATTAACAGGATCTCCCTTTTTGGTTATTGAGAGGACTAAATTAGATAAAGTATGTAACAATTCTTTCCATGGTGACTGACATATATTAAGAATTGAATCAAATTAAACCTTTATGGATAATTACAGCTTCAACTTTTGTCAAGCCAAAGATCCCATTATCATTTTTTTTTTTTTTTCTCAAAGCAAAGAATACAGTCGTCTCCAAAAGGGGATCAAAGACTTGACTCGTACAGAAAGTGGTAAAACTCCTTTCTGTCTTCTAATAACATTTTCTTCCATCCTAGTTATCATGATTGCAAAATAGTGTGAAGCTGAGCTCAACCTGAAAACTTCAGTAATGAATAATGCTTTGATAAAAATGTTTATTTTAAAATTTATGCTGTGACTTAAATATGGTTTTAAGTCAAAAAAAGTATGTGTAGGGCCATTTCATGAGCTTTAGGGGTCAGTTTGGTTGTTATATAGGTAACAGCATAATTATCCATGAAAATATATCAAAGAGACTGATATTAGAAATTAGCATGTCCATAGAGACAATTACAGCAGTTAAAGGCTAATTCAGTTATTAACTTGTTGCCTGTCTTCTGTCTCATTAGATAACAATTTTCTCATTCCAAAATTCAGGTCCATTTTGATATAGTTAGGACTTTAAATGTTTAACATTTATATATTTTAACAAAAGGAAATGTGCTCCTCTATGGAATAGAATCATTTTCAATTATTTAAGTAGAACTTTTCAAGTATACACATGCACGCACATACATGCACATACACATACACACATACAACATACATTTGTCTTCTGAGAACATGACTTAGCATCCTCCTAATAAATGCTTTTTGACACCATTGTAAATCATAGACAGAAACATAAGACTTTAGAGGAATGATTTCTGTGACCC
This sequence comes from Orycteropus afer afer, assembly GCF_000298275.1. Taxonomy (NCBI): domain Eukaryota; kingdom Metazoa; phylum Chordata; class Mammalia; order Tubulidentata; family Orycteropodidae; genus Orycteropus; species Orycteropus afer. Next base: position 10,957,518 of record NW_006921650.1, on the reverse strand, counting down.
TAGTCTTTGAAAGAATCTAATTTGAAATAGGGAAAAAAAAAAAAATTAGTTCACTCATCAAAGGAGAGGAACACTTTCGGATTACTGATGGATAAGAATGGATCATGGAATCTTCATTCATGAGATAAGTTAAGAAGTTTGGCCATTTTGTTGACTAGTGTATAAGTTTATACGATCTGTAAAATATAGAATCACAAATTAGGCATTTTTCAATGACAACAACTTGTGTTTTTATTGGGTGCTGTTTAGGGAGAGATTTATTAAAGTCAATTATTCTTGAGTAATATTTTAAAATGAGAAAGAAAGACAAGTGAAACCTTTGTGATACTGAGTGCTATAGCACTTTATGTTTTGTTCAAGTTCAAAAGATAAATTTTAAAAGTTATGAATTTGAAAATATGGCATGGTACTTAAATAAATTTGTCTTGATACTTACATTAGAAATCTTCCTTCATCTTAATCACACATTTAAATGGCAAGTGTCATTTAAAAATACTTTCTATAGTTCCCTGGTGGCACAACAATTAATTCCTTGGCTGGTAACTGAAAGTTTGGATGTTCTTCAAACCCACCTAGTAGCTCTGCAGGAGATGGACCTGGGGAGATGTGCTTCCATAAAGATTAAAGCCAAGAAAACACTACAGGCATTTCTGCTTTGTCCCATGGGGTTATAATAAGTTGAAAATCAATTTGACAGCACTCAACAACAACAATAAGATGCTTTCTTAAGCTAATCAAGGAGATTGATGTTAAATTAGTTGACTAAAGAATGAAAAAAATGCGGGTAGATAGATGGGTGCACAGGCTGAACTATTAGTTATGTCTGTGCAGGGGGGAGTGTGCTCAAGACCACATACAGGGTTGGCAGACAATGTTTCTACAATGTATTTGTATGTTCTGTAAGAATTCCCAGGTACATAGTAGAGCTGACAAGGGGCAAGGTGGTAGTCATTTCTTGGCCACAGCCAGCTACTTGGAGGGAGCGAGTAGTTGGACCTGTGGGCTCGGGACCATAGTCGTAGGGGACATGAAGCTCAATTGGCATAACATACTACACAAAACATTGTTCTGCATCCTACTTTGCTAAGTAGTGACTGGGATCTTAAAAGCTTGCAAGCGGCCATCTAGATACAACGATGGGTCTCTCTTCATCAAGAGCAAAGAAGAATGGAGAAAACCAATGACATATGGAAACAAGTAGTCCAAACATGTGATGCTCAGCCTATCCATCTATGAGATCAGGAGAACTAGACTGTGCCCAGCTACCACTGTCAAGCACTCGGAGGGGATCTCTGTAGGAGGTCCTGGATAGAGTGGGAGAACAATGTAGAACAAAACTCAAAATCATTAAAAAAAAGAAAGAAAGAAAAAGACAAGGTTTGTTGGTCTGATTGAGCCTATGACCCCTAGCTGCCCTTCAGGTCTGGAATGGAACCCACTCCTGTGGCTTCCAGCCAAACAAAAGACAGGCATATGAGCGGAACATTTATAATAGGTACATACACTCCTTGGAGAGATCAATGATGGGAGAATTTAAGGGCTGTGTATGCACAGGAAGACAGCTCAAGGGGAAGAGTGCATGAGAGGGAAGGACACAGAGAAGAGGTAACTGTGGGGAGGACGTGGGAGGGGAGCTGTTCCATTGTGGGGAGTTGTAGACAATGTCATGAGACTAAGTGTGTGCAAGCTGCTATATGGAAAGTGAATTTGCTCTGTAAATTTTTAGCCAAATCACTATAAAATTTTTTTTTTAAATATGAAAAAAGTGGCTTTATAAATATAAGTTAAAATATTTTTACTATCAACCTTAAAAATAATTTTGGAAAGGTCACAAGAAAACTCTAATATATTGCATCCAGTTGAACTCTTGTCCTCACATTTACTCGTGTTAGTCAATCATTAATTGTTAGAACTGTTTTTGTATTTATTCAGCAGTATTCTTTGACTGAACTTTATGTTCTGACATCAAGAGAAGATTTATTTATCATCAGATATTTACAAACCAGCAAGGGAAGAAAAGTTCTCAGGTATCTAAATAATTTCAGATTTGTAAGGTTGCTCTCAGGAGGTCTGATGGTGCAGTGATTGAGCACTCAGCTGTAACTGAAAAGTCAGCAGTCAGAAGCCACCAGCTTCTCTGTGGAGGAAGAGACCGGGAAGTCTGCTCCTGTAAAGCCTACAGACTATGGAGAAGCTCTTCTCTGTCATATATGGTCGCTATCAGTTAGAGCTACTTCACAGCACACAACAAAAAGAGTTATGATGATGACAAACTAACTTTTTCAAACTATGAAAAGCACCCCACAGTATATTATTCCTTTTATTACTTGGACACTAAAAGAAGAAAGTTTAATCAGTACATTTTGTGTAAGGAAAAACAAATGCCAAGTTGTAGCTCCCTTTGGTGTAGCATGAGTTCACTGGAAATCCTCAGTTCAGAATTTCGGCAATTACTGGATTTGCTTCTAACTTGCTGCCTCATCTAAAGACCAGTATGCAAGAGTCATTGGAATTGATATCTTGTTAAGAAAATATATTGTACAGTATTTGTTTTCTTCTTACCGCCCCTTACCAATACACATCTCTGTGTGATTTTATTTACATCGTTGAGGGATATTTGCAAAGACAGAAGATCCTAAGGGTTTTCCTCCTTTTACAATATCATGTAAATATATTGTAATCAGATGGGTGAAATAAGATATCATTTATTGTTATTGTTATTTGCCGTCGAGTCGCCCCCTACTCATAGTGACCCCTCCTTGGGTTTCTGAGGCAGTATCACTACAGAAGTAGGATTGCCCAACCTTCCTTCCGAGGAGTGGCTGGTGGGTTTGAACCGCCAGCCTTCTGGTTAGCAGTCAAGTGCCTTAGGCACTATGCTACCAGGGCTCCTGATATCATAGCAAATATCAAACAAGTATTGCAGTAACATTAAAGTTGTGTTTTATTAATAGTCCTTTACTTAAATTACATGTTTTCTTTCTAAATAAAACTTCTTCGATGGACTCCAAAAGTATCTCCAGTTTTATTTGATCCTTTATAAAGGGTAAAATGTAAATTGAAGAAGGAAACACCATTGTCCTCCTTAGAAAAAATTGTTTTAAGTTGTTAAAACATTCCATTGGACCCGCACCGTGATTTTCAGAGGTACTGGGAGGCCAACTTTATTCATGCAGGGGATGTGGCACAGGGCCAGCTGTGGCTTACAGCAGTTCTGAAACAGAGCTGTGGCTTTCTTTTTTGCTCCTTCTCCCGCAAAAAAGCAAGAGTTTTGGTCTGCTTGTTTTCTTAATCCACAGCGCTAAAACATTGAAAGGCTTAAAGTAAAACTACCACTTTCACTTTGAAGTTTATCAGATACCACTGAGTTGCCAAAATATGCATAGCTATTTGTCAAAAAACACATTTTTTTTTAGAGGCCACAAGGCATAGAGCCACTATCTGAATGGTGAATTAGGGTGTACAAGTACAGTCCTGGTTGTTGTTGTTGTTGTTGTTATGTGCTGTCGAGTCAAACCTGACTCATAGTGACCCCTCCTTGGGTTTCCGAGGCAGTATCACTACGGAAGTAGGATTGCCCAACCTTCCTTCCGAGGAGTGGCTGGTGGGTGGGTTTGAACCGCCAGCCGCCTGGTTAGCAGGCAAGTGTCTTAGCCACTATGCTACCAGAGCTCCCACAGTCCTGGTAGTCATTCTAAATAATCTGTAGGAGGCTGGAACTGGGGCTGAAAGATTAATATTACCTGATCAATGGGACATTGTGTTTGCAGTTCTGTGTTCAGAAGGTAGTAAGTACAGTATAAGAAAGTTTTGTAGGTATCACATATTAATAAGTAAAACACAATGATATAAGAAAGATTAATTTGAATATATAGGACACTTCACTCTTAGCCATATGACTCTCAACAAATTATTTAACATTTGGGGGATATATTTATTCATACAACAAATATTTACTAAGCATTTCCTCTCTGCAAAATACTCTTATGTGTATCGCAGTTATTACATTGAATAAAACAGTGAAAAAATTTGCCCTCATGAGGCTTACATTTCTAGTGGGCAGGCAATAAGATTGGTGAAAAAGTGAAATATATAAAATTTAGATGTTAAGTGCATGTAAAAATGCATAAAGAGGAAGTATGCACTGATATGGAAGGACTCAGAACTAAGACAATACAGTCAGGGTAGACTCTGCTCAGAAGTGACTTTTGAGTGAAGGGATCACACAGATATCTCAGGAAAAAGCCTCCCAAGTAGAGGGAACAGAATATTCAAGACTCTGAGATAAGATGAATACTGGCATATACATGGAGCAGCATAAGGCCAGTGTAGCTGATACACAGCGAACAAGGTTGAAGGTACTAATAGGAGACAAAAAAACCTCACCGCCATCAAGTCATTTGTGACTCATAGTGACCCCATCGGGTTTCCAAGTCTGTAAATCTTTACGGAAGCAGACCGCTTCATCTCTTTTCTGCAGAGTGGGTGTGGGTTTAAATCACCAGGTTTTGGTTAGCAGCCAAATGCTTTAACCACTGCACCATCCAAGCCCCTTAATGAGGAATAAGAAGATGAAAACAGTCACCTGGGATCTATACTATGCAGTAGCTTATAGTCATGGTAAGAATTTGGTTTTTACTCTGAGATATGACCATTGAAGAACTTGAGCATTGGTGTGACATGATTTGAATTATATTTTTACAAGATCTTTCTGGCTTCTGGGTAGAGAATAGAATGAAGTTACACCAGCTTGGAAACAGGGTAAACTGAGTAGAAAGTATTGCAGTAGTCAAGGAGAAACTGTGACTTGGACAAAGTGGGCAGTTGGTGGTAAGAGGTAGTGAAATATGGGATATATTTTGAAAGTACCTCAAGTTAAATCTTGTAAAAGTTAATTGGATTTGCAAGAAGAACTATTCTAGAAGTGACAGACTTGTCATGCAGCCACAGTTTATACAAATAGGAAACAGTTAACTAAGGGATGTTGGAACAAAGGAGATGTTTGTTTTTGTGTATCTAATACAGATAAAGTTACTCCTTATGATTTGGAAACATCATCATTCATCAGTGATAGTGGACAATTCAAGGCTGGATATTTGAAACTTGGTGTCAGGAAAATAGGAAATGATAAGCACAAGTGAATGTAGGAATGAATCTAGTCAACAACCAGACAAGGGCAGAACTAAGATCCCATGTCCTTCATATACCTTCCTGATCTTTCCAAGTTAGATAGACTTTTCTCCACTGGTTGGTCTCATAATTTTCTGTAAATTTTCTTAACAGAGTAATAAATTCACATCTATACAGTCATTCAGTGTATATCACTTACTTGCAATCTTTTATAAGCCCATGAATTCCTCAAAGGTTGGCTTTGTTTACCTTTTATGAATTAGGAATGAGCACAATAAAAGAGATATAATAAGAGATACAATATGAACTCAATTATTTGTTGAAGAAGCAAGGGCAAGATGAAGGAAAATGGGTCATCAGAAGATCAAGGTTAAAGCGAATTAACTTAAGTGAAGAAAATGCTGAGGTATAGCTGTGGATTTGGATGATACCTTACATGACATCTTTGGAAGAAGGATTTTTCTTAGATTCTTTTGCTCTTTTTGAAACTGAACTGTATTCATTCTTTCACTTTCCTAACTTCACTAAACAACTTGTGCATCTTGTCACATTTTTATGTTAGAGATCCTTTTGCCAATGATATATGAAAAGCAAATGACTATTTTTTAACTGCTTACTTGTTAATCCCTTCTCTGAAACATCACAATGTCTGAAAATAGTTACTCTTTATTCCTTTCTGCAAATGCAAGGGGTCATCTTCACTTCCTTCAAACTCCATGACTTTAACTAAATTATTTCTAAGTTTCCTAGAAACACTAATGTTTTCCAACTCTAAGAATTACTCTAAAAATTATTCTGCTTGTAATTTTTTACAATTTAAGTTCTACTCATTGTTTAAGATTTATACAGAATTTACCTAACTATGGAACTCTGGTGGCATAGTGCCTAAGGCATTTGACTACTAACCACAAGGCTGGTGGTTCAAACCCACCAGCCACTTCTCAGAAAGAAGATTGGACAATCTACTTCCATAGTGATACCGCCTCAGAGAACCAAGGAAGGGGTCGCTATGAGTCAGACCCGACTTGACGGCAGTGAGTTTTTTATCTAACTATGAACAATCAAAATATTCCCTCAACATCACATGAAGGGGAGTTGATAAATACTTATCTCAAATTATAATAAATAAGAGCTCTGGTAGCATAGTGCCTATGGCACTTGACAGCTAACCAGAAGGCCAGGAGTTCAAACCCACCAGCCACTTCTTGGAAGGAAAGTTGGGCAATCTACTTCCATAGTGATACCACCTCAGACACCCAAGGAGAGGTCGCTATGAGTCAGGTCTGACTCGACAGCACATAACAACAACGATAATAATATGGTGAAATGGAACCAGTGTAAAATGACAACAGAAGAGTCATCCTAAATTATTTTACAATTTAAATATAAAAGTATCCTCAAATGAAAAAGGGGTAATTATATAAGATACAATGAGTCCTTTTTTTAATCCACATCTGTTTCTTTGTTAAGCTTTTCTCAAGTCAAAATTTTAAAGTATGCAAAATTGGTCTTAAACATTTCTTACAGCATATCAGTTTTTTATCATCTCTGTTTCTCACAAGCACTTACTGCTCTAATATTCTTTTTACATTCAAATTTAAAACAACACAAAACAAGACATTTTAAATTTTATTCATACTATACAGAATGCTGCATAAGACACATGAAATTAAAACAAGAGTCTTTGTCTTTGTTCTCTAGTGTTGCTTTAACAGGAATACCACAAGTGGATGGCTTTCATAAATGGGAATTTATTCTTTTACAGTTTAGGAGGTTAGAAGTCAAAATTCAGACTGCCAGCTCTAGGAGCTCAGTGAAGGCCCCTACACCTTGGGCTTTATCTCTGTCTGTCTTCCAGGCCCACTGGAAGTGGAGGCTTCTTCTAACTCAGGCAGCTTCAGGATGCTGAGGCTTAGGAACCCAAGATTTACAGGTAAAATGGCAGAGTGCCGAGATTGGCAGGCAACACAGTAGGTCACTGGTTCAAGTCCAGGAACTGGAGATGAAGACAGCCAAATGCAGGACCCCAATGTGCCAAAATGCTATAGACCTTTCTCAAAGCTTCTATTTATATACTAGAATCAGGCCACACTCCAAAGGCAACTACTTAGTTCCTCACAGCAGATTCTACCATGGAGGTGATTACAATTACAACATGGGTAATAACTATATCCAGCTGCCCAGCCACTAAAGCCATGGCCCAACCAATTTGACACACAACCTTAACTACCACACTGTTCATTTGAAGTGACATTTATCATCAAGAAGAAGATGGACGTAGAGTTGGATATGGGGTTCCTCTTAGTCTTGAAACCTTGACATTAGTTTCCTCTTACTAGCTTGCCTGTGGGGCTGAACTGAGTGGTGAAAAACAAAATAAATTCCCAACTGTTTACTGAGCTCTCAGTGGAAAACCACGGTGCCCAGAGATCTCACACTATTCATGGAAAATATCCATAATGATACAAGTGTGTAAGTGGTCATTCTTAGGGAGTATAAAGGAAATTAACCCTCTGAACATAATTTCAGTTCTTCAAGTAAACTAACTGCAAATGACAAATCCTTTATCAATTTATAGGTAATCACTTTTATTGGCAATTTGAGGACTCATATCTACTGTTAACAAAAAAATTATTTTAACAATTTGTGCTTAGTTCAGTGCAATATTATTTGGAGTCATAAGTTACTAGTGGGGTCTTATTTTTATAAACTCTTTAAAACAACCATAGCTTTCTTTGCACACAAAAGGATTTTAAAGAGAAAGTTCTTTCACCCTATGATGTAATTTGAAATTCTACTTACTGACATTTCAAGAGTAAGACATAGTAATAGTATAAGCTTATTTATACACACATACCACCACCACCACCAACAACAACAGCAATACCACCAACTATAGTGTTACAAGATTTGCCTGAATATATATGTGCAGAAAAAAAGATGTAAAATGTATTTGGATTTTCTGAAAGGCTGTGAAGTCTGTAAGAAATGGTGTTTATAACCCTATTTGTTGGTAATCCAGTTCATTGATTATCTCCTTCTATCCAAATGCACTCTCCTTGTTCTGAGTTTCTATTCATTTGGGGGAAACGCTAATGTTAGAGACTCACTGGGATTTCAAAGAAATAAAGGATCAAATCAGAAATAAATGGCACTAATTGTTTTTGTACCCTCCAGACAGGCTTATTTTCCATTTCTTCTCAAATTATTATAATAAACCAAATTAAGCCAAAGCTCTCTCATACTCACTGCTGTGGAGTCAGACCTGACTCATAGCAACCCCTCCTTGGGTTTCTGAGACAGTATCACTACAGACATACATTGTCCAATGTTCCTTCTGAGGAGCGGCCTTCTGCTTAGCAGCCAAATCAATTCTGACCCATAGCAACCCTGTAGGACAGAGTAGAACTGCCGCCTATGGTTTCCAAGGCTGTAATTCTTTATGCGAAAGCTGACTTCCACATCTTTCTCCCAGAGAATGGCTGGTGGATTTGAACCAAAGATATTTTAGTTAGCAACTGAGTGCTTTTAACCACTGTACTACCTAGTCTCTTTTTTACTATAATACATATTCAGAAGCCCATGTATTTAAGGATAAGTGTCTCTTGCTTTATATGGCTAGTAAGAGTTTCTCATACTTAGGGAATATTTCAATCTAAGCAAAACTAAAGTATGCTAAAAAGAACTGAAAGCAATATAAATAGTAAGTTTCATCTGACTTAATCTAAACACAGTAAAACATGATACATATCGAAACATTTATACCCTGAGGATATTTGTGTTTTGAGACCCTAAAAGCTGTAATCTATGGATCATGTTCATACCTGGAAAAGAATTGATTTATTCTGCTTGATTTCCTATTAAATCTCAGAGGATGGGGAGGTGGGAGGAGTAAATGATTCACAGTATACTTCAGACATGAGCAGAGGCTATGTGATGATTACTGAGGCCTAGGGTCAGTGTTTAGTAGCTCTAGTGGCATACTGAGGTATTTGAATGCTAACTAGAAGGTAGGGGGCTCAAACCCACCAGCCTCTCTGCAGGAGAAAGATGAGGCACTGTGCTTCCCTAAAGATGTACAGCCTTGAAAACACGATGGAGGTCTCTAAGAGTTGGCATCGACTCAGTGGCAGTGGGTCTCAGGGTCAGTAGTGGTGGTGGTGCTGGCGGCCTTTGAGTCAGTTCAGACTCAGAGTGACCCTGTGTATGAAGAGTAGAACTTCTCCATACAGTTTTCAAGGCTGTGACTTTTTGAAAGCAGATCAGCAGACCTGTGTTCAAGGCACGCACTTCTTTGTGGGTTTAAACTGTCAACATTTTATTAGTAGTCTAGCCCTGAACCATTTGTGCTATCCAGGCCTATGATTTTAGTTATATGATCATGTCTTCAGTGGGCTTGATTGAACATGGGTGACCAAATAGCAGAAACTGTGGATAGATGCAACAGGACAAGGATAACTAGACAGGCTACTCCAGTGTCCACGTCTCTGTAATTAACAGGATGTGATCCAGATCTGGGCAGACATCCAGGAACCTTAATCTATAGGTAAAGCGTAACAAGTGAAGTAGCTTAATGTAGCCATGCCCGGAGTTTCAGAAGGAATATTATTCAAGAAGATTTGCACAGCCATTGAGTACCTATTTTCTGTCTCAGAGAGTGGAGGTAGAGTAACTGGGGAGAGGGAGAAAAAAATGGTAGATATCTAACCAAATTGATTGTATTTCAGGGGGATAAAAAAAAAAGCTCTAGTCCCAGGAGAACCAATATAGTAAAATGAGAGGTTAGATAATATAGCTTGAACTGAGTTATAGAATTAAGCAGAAGTCTACCGATCATTGGCTTTCACCCCAGGCACATCAGATACCAGCTTACGCTTAAACCTCCAGGTGATGGCTGCTAATAATACTTTCTACCATGTGATTTAACAGCACTTGTTGTTGTTGTTGTTGTTATGTGCCGTCGAGTCAGCCCTGACTCATAGCGACCCCTCCTTGGGTTTCCGAGGCAGTATCACTACGGAAGTAGGATTGCCCAACCTTCCTTCCGAGGAGTGGCTGATGGGTTTGAACCACCAGCCCTCTGGTGAGCAGTCAAGTGCCTTAGCCACTATGCTACCAGAGCTCCCTTAACAGCACTAAACATGAGGTATTAGTTTCAGTGATGCCACCAAATAAGCTTATTCCATCAGTAATGGGCTCTAAACATTAATATTTCAGGTTCTGACATGGATTTTTGTATCCATTCGTCAGGTAAGCAGGATGCATAACAGACTATATTATTAATGTTTCGATAAATACCTTGAGATGTTCAGATAATAACAAGTAGTTACATTTAACAAAGTAGTTCCTCTAAGAAAATGAGCTCTCTAGAATAACTACTAATTATTTAATTATATGATTTCCATTTTATATATTCTTATTTTTCTGTTTTGGCTCAAGTATAGCAAGGATCATGGAGCTGGCGTGGGATTGGCGGCGTTTCGTTGTGCTTTGCATGGGGTCACTATGAGTTGGAAGGGACTCAACGGCACTTAACATTTTTCTTTTTCAGAATTAATTTCAATCGAATACTATTTAATTGTGTTTTGTAATGTAAAAAATGCCATGGTAAAAACCTGGAGTGCGCCTCTTTCTGTAAATAATCATTTATTATATCATTTTGTGATAATAACCAAGAAGACAAATAAGGACTTGGGAAAAACACACTGCAGCTGTTCTCACTTCAAGGGATGAATCGATTCTGTACATAATTTCCTTTTCCTTGAAATCTCCTTAAGTTAATCTTCCTAAATCAAGTAACCGTGTTCAGCGTTCATCCTATATGTGTGGAACATGCTTGTCACAATCAAAATCTGCTTGAAAAATTAATGCTGCTTTTGTTGGTGGACATACATAAATTGAGATATTTTTATGTTTTAGAAGTTCTCCTTTCTTCTGTATACTTCAAATTTTACAGTAGGTCCCCAGAAGGTAGTGATTGGAGTTTTAGTTTTATAGAACCCCAGCTAGGAAATCTGAATTGTTAAAGTTTTTGAATTGTTCTGGACAGGAACTTTGCTTCTTCGCCTAAGTAGAGCTTTTTGAGTTGATGAGAAATGTTGTTGGAGTTGATGAATCGAAGTGTAATTATTTTCCTGCTTTTAATTACTTCCCCAACCTGCTATGTTCGCTCTGCAATGCTAAGTGTTAACCTACTGAAGCATAGTTAATTGTGGGCTTGGTAGATGCCAGGATGTTTGGATGTTTCACTTGGAAGTATGAATACTCTATGTGCCACTCAAATGGCTGCACTCCGTATGTTTTTCAAGTGTCTCTGTGACACTTTGCATGATCTTTCGTCTGTGTGCAAAGGAGGCCCACAGCTCTCAAGCTGAATTGACAAGGTAAGTAATTGTCTTCTGATTACAGTAGTTAAAGACTGTTTGTTCTCTCATGGATTTTACTTGTCACTTTTAATTCTTTTTAATCTTCGTCTGCATTTCATTAGAATGTCTTTATCATTTGGATTGTTCTCCTGTCAGTGATTCTCATAGATTTAATGGGTTATCTTCAGACTAGCACAGTCCCTCAAAAGTGTGAGAGTGATATTTAGATTCTTCAGAGGATTTTAAATATGGTTGTTTTTCCAACCCATTTACCCTCTTCTACACTTTACATTCTTGCAAATCAGGTGTTTTGCATTTTCTGCATGCCCTGAGCAAGCTTCTGCTTTAATCTTCCATGACGTAATCTACTGAGTAAATAGAAGCTATTTGGTGAGGCAGCTAGGAAAGAGTCTGTTAGCATTTCCTGTTCTGCTTGCCTGCTGTGATTTGATTATTTTATTTTTTTTCATTTTACAAGCAATAGGCTTGCACTGTGCAGTTTCCTAAGAGATGATTCAGGTACTAACAAAAATATTTGTAAGCCTTTTTAGTATCTAGTGAAAACATGAGAGTGAATTTATAAAAATGGTTTATTAGCATTTAGTGCTATAGGAATGTGATGTTAAACCATCATTTATTGTATGAGAGAGCATTTTCAGATACTCTATATGTTTTCCCGCATATTAAAATGACAATTTAAACAAAAATGCATGTCTTAAAATTATAGCTCACTCCTCTGTAGCAAGTGCGTTTACCAAACAGTTCTTTTGTAAAGTATAATTACTGAATTATGAGCGTAACAATCAGTGGTATATAAGAATGCAAAAATTTTATTGGGAGAAAGAGAAGGATAGAGTATCAGTCCCCTTTATTAAACATATTGTTATGTTTAATCAGTTGGGGTAAAATTGTCCTATTTTGGTTGTAATACAATTGAGTCGTTTAACAGTCGTATCTGGCAAAGGTTACATGATGAAGATCCGTGCAGCAGATGGTAGAATTACAGGATGCAAAATTTCATGGGGTGCCTTTTCAAAGTTCCCTGAAGTGAGATCTAGTACATGCATAGTTTTTATAACAAGTTAATTCTTCCTGTAAGCTTGTATATAGTTTGCCTATATAGTTACATTGATATTTGTCTTTGTATAAAAGAGAATCCATGCCAAACTTTGCTTTTTAGTATTCAAAGCTTAGTTTCTTAGAAATGAAAGGAAGCACAGTTTTCAAGAAGTTCAGTGTATTTACTGATTTTTAGAATGCACCAGTGAAGTGACAAGATGGAATTGATGTATGCACAGAGGTTTAAAGTGATTTCATTTTTGGTAAAGTAACAAAAAGGTTTAACACATAAACATAAAAATGAGGAAGACAGGTGCTGAGCATTTTAAATTCTTAATTTGTACTTATTTAAATTGCATTTGAAGCTGCATTTAAATTGAGTTATACTAAATGGTATTGGAAGCTCTGGTAGCGTAGTGCGTAACACACTTGACTGCTAACCAGAAGGCTGGTGGTTCAAACCCACCAGCCACTCCTCGGAAGGAAAATGGGGCAATCTACTGCCATAGTGATACTGCCTCCGAAACCCAAGGAGGGGTCTCTATGAGTTGGTTCCGACTTGATGGCACATACAACAACAAATGGTATTATGACATAAACTTCAATTGTATCTTTTTTGATTGGGCAAAATGGCCCTAATTTTAATTAGCAAATATGTTTTTATAATGGTTTAACTATAGGCTACAAAATCTCAAAATTCATCTCAAAACCTTTGAGTAGTAGGCAGCAAATAAATAAATAAATAAATATGTAAATAATAAATAATATGTATAAAAAATTAATAAAAAGAATACAATATCAATATAAAATAATTATTTGAATATCCAAGCAAATTGTTCATTCAAATAGTTCTAATATACATGTAAAAATGTTTGTATTCATAGCTTTTACCACAGTCATATATTATATTCTATATTTTAATGTCTGCTGATCTATAAATATTAAACTAGATTTAAGAAAATTTTCTTAATAATGCAGAACCCATTGACATAGAGCATTCAATCACTGTAGGACTGTATTGAGTCCTCTTTCCTTGGCCAAACAGAAATGAAAAGAAATTCTAGAGGAGAAAATTATGTTCAAATAAAAAAACCTTAAGCAATGAAGTCTCTCAACAAACTTACAGCAGTGATTAATGCAACACATACTATGTGTCATTCTAAATAGTTCACATATATTATTTAATTCCTACCACAACTCTTCATGATAGGCATGGTTCATTTCACAGACAAGTAAAGTAGTTTGTCCATGATCATACAGTTTCTAAGAAGTAAAGGAGCATTCCAACCTAGACATGATGGCTCCTTATCCTGTGTTTCTACCCATATTCTTTACTGATTCTCCAATATAATTTTTAAAATATGGTAATTATGTCTCTGAAAGCATGAGAACTAAGGCCAGATAGACAGGAGGCAATATATAGAAATAAGATCAGAAAATCAGGTAATTACTTGGAGGACATCCCAAATAAATAGATCCACATCCATGGGAACCTGGAAAATGAAGACAAGTTGAAATTGAAGACAATAATGCATCTTGAAACATAAAAATGTGTAGAATACATAGTTGTTGTTGTTGTTGTTATGTGCTGTTGAGTCGGACTCGACTCATAGCGACCCCTCCTTGGGTTTCCGAGGCAGTATCACTACAGAAGTACATTGCCCCATCTTCCTTCCGAGGAGTGGCCGGTGGGTTTGAACTGCCAGCCTTCTGGTTAGCAGTCAAATGCCTTAGGCACTATGCTACCAGAGCTCCTAAAATCTATTACAAGCTATTCCTTATCTATGACATGTTTTGTTCTTTTTTAAAAAATAATTTTTAGTTAATTAAAAAAAAAAAAGAAGAAGAAGAACAAAGAAATATATTGTGAGTTAGACGAATGGACAAAGGTCCGATGAAATGTAGAATGGATTCACTTAACATACCACCACAGATACATGGACTTGCTGTGTTCTCTGGCCAGAGTGGCCTTGTTGATAACTGGTATATCTCCTGTATCATTGACACAGGTCACAGGCTGCTACCTCTCATGTTGCTCTTGTTGTTTAGGAGTAAAACCCTACAGTAGCCATGCCCCCCTACCTTGGGTTTCCTTGTTTCCTTGGACCAGCTCTTCACAAGCTAAACTTACTAGGAGTTAACCCTTGGGGAGCAAACTATGATCAGTGAGGTATGGGAACTACCAGATACTATCTTCTCCCTTTTCCTCCAGCAGAACTATTATTCAAAGATGTAAGAATTACATAATGCCTCTCATGTCTGATGAGATTGAAGTTTCAATCCACTCCAGGGTGGTTGCCAGCTCAGCAGTGCTCTCCTAAATGTGTATTTGCTGTCCCTCTTTCCTTGCATTATTTCCCTTTGTACTAATTCCTCCTTCCCTATACTCTTCAATAGAGCATTTCCCTCATGTTCTCTTTTCTAGAGGATCTAAGTGATGCTGAAACATAGTCTAATCCCAACTCCTGCCATCAAGTTGATTCTGACTTATAGAAACCTCTGTTGGGTTTTTGAGGCATCTTTACAGAAGTAGACAGAAGTAGATTGTCCCGTCTTCCTTCTGTAGAAAAGGTGGTACGTTTGAACTGCAAGCCTTCTGGTTAGCAGTCAAATACCTTAGACACTGTACCACCAGAGCTCTTTTAAGTTCAATGTGTATTGATTCCTATGAGCATTGAAAATAGTGGCCATCAAGAATTTTCCTTTATAATGACTTTTATTGACACTTTATTTACCCACTGCCATTGAGTAGATTACAACTCATTTTCCAATGCTGTATATCATTACAGAAGTAGATTGCCTCATCTTCTTCCTGCGGAGCAGCTGGTGGGTTTGAACCTCCGAACTCCTGGTTAGCGACCAAATGCCTTACCCTTCAACATAGCTCCTATTGATATTTTATTTCGTAAACTATATTTTGCACCTCACTATACTGCTTGAACAAGGAATTCTACAATGTTAACATTACTGTCATCTTAGTGTAACAAGATATAACATTTTATTTTGTTGTATTATGCTTAGACATGGACGGCTATGTCTTGGGAAACATTTTGCTATTTCTCTGACTAGATATCTATAAAATCACATACCTAAGTGTATAATATTTTTTATCTGTATTGTGCTATGATAGCAAATAATATCTTGAAAATTTTATAACAGTCCCTCTATAGAGAGGAAATGTGTGGCACTCTAAATCAAGTACTTTTTATCTCAAGTTGCTTCATAAAAGGTAGAAAATAAAACTTTAAATTTTTGTAAACAAATAGACACACATGTCCACACACCTCAACACACTCATCCACCAAAAGGTAGAAACAAACAAACAAAAAATCTAAATATGGTGAATATAGATATTCAACTATGATTAAAGTGGAATTCAATTCATTCTTACATCAATGTTGTTTTAATACTAATTGTGAATATACAGGTGGCAAGTGTATATTAAAAATGCAGATGTTATATTTTCTACTAACATTACTCTAAAGAAATATAATGTACAAAAATACTGATTTGCATGGAAAATTTAACTGAATAATACTCAGATAGGCAGCATTGACTTAAAATTTTGGTTGGTACTGTCTGAAATATAACAAGCCCTGGTTGAAATTTCCCTTACAAACAAAGTGAAAACCTTAAAGAAGACCTAGCCAAAGCAGCAATAGAAACAGTTGTGTCTAGCAGGTGTCTTTCTCTTACGAGCCAATGATTTGTTGTTTTACAACAGTCCTCTATCAGATTCGCTTCAGTGTCTTGGGTTGAGTATTCTCAGAGGAAACAGGGTTGAGTGAGTGTTGCTGTTTTTGTTGTTAGATGCCATCGAGTCTGCTCCCGCTCACAGTGTCCGTATATACAACAGAATGAACAGTCATTTCTGAGATTGAGGCCATTGTTACAGCCACTGTGTCAGTCCTTTTCATTGAGGGACTACCTCTGACACTGACCACCTGCTTTACCAAGCACATTCTTACTTTGGGACACATCCCTCCTGATAACATGTCCAAAGTACATGAAATAACATTTCATCATCCTTGCTTCTAAGGACTATTTTATGTGTTACTTCTTCCAAGATAGATTTGTTCATGTTTCTGACAATCCATGTTATATTCTTTGCCATAATTCAAAGGCATCAGTTCTTCTTCAGTCTTCCTTGTTCACTGTCCAGCTTTCACACACATATGAAGTGAATGAAAATGCTATGGCTTTGGGTCATCTTAGTTCTTACAGTGACTTTTTTTTAAGGGGGGAAAAAAAAACGTTCAAGAGGTCTTTTGCGGGAGATTTGCCCGATGTGATACATGGTTATGTGGTTTGAATTATTGTCTGCCTCTTTCCTGGGTGATGATTGTGAATCCAAGTAAATTGAAGGCATTAGCGCAAAAAGAAATCTCCTGGTATTGACAGAATACCAACTGAGATATTGGAGCAAATGGATGCAGCTCTGGAAGTGCTCTTTCATCTGTGCCAAGGTATTTGGAAGGCCAGAAGAGTTGCAAGTGAGTGCCCATTACAAAGAAAGATGATCCAACAGAATGAAGATATTACTGAGAATATCATTAATGTCACACTCAAGTAAAGGTTTGCTGAAAATAATTTAAAAATGTGTGCAGAAATACATAGACAGGGAGCTGCCAGAAATTAAATCCTGATTCAGAAAAGAGATGTGAAACAAGAGATATCATTGCTGATGTCAGATGGCTCTTCATTACCAGTGATTCTTAATGGTATATACCTTCATATACCTTCTAAAATGGTTGAATGTTGGCTATTTCTTCTTGGTATAATGATTCTATGTATTTCTTCCATCTTCTTTTGATGCTTCCCACATCATTCAATATTTTGCTCATAGAATCTTTCAATATTACAGCCCGAGGCTTGAATATTTTCTCTAATTGTTACAGCTTGAGAAATGCTGAGCGTGTTCTTCCCTTTTGGTTTTATAACTCCAGGTCTTTGCGTATTTCACTATAATAGATTACATTGTCTTCTAAAGCTGACCTTTGAAACCTAATGTACAACTCTTTCACTCATCATTTCTTCCATTCCCTTTTGTTGCTGTTTTGGGGTGCCATCGAATCAGCTCTGACTCATAGCAGCCCTGTGTACAACAAAATGAAACACTGCCCACTCCTGCACAATCTTCAAAATCCTACCTATCCTTGAGCCAATCATTGAAGCCACTGTCTCATTCCATGTTGTTGAGGGTCTTCCCCTTTTTCACTGACCCTCTGCTTTACCAAGTGTGATATCCTTCTCCAGGGAATGGTCCCTTTTGACTACATGAACAATGTAGGTGAGATGAAGTCTGGCCATTCTCACTTCCAAGGAGCACTCCCACCATTCTTCCAGGACAGATATGTTTGTTCTTCTGGAAGTCTATAGTATTTTTAGTATTCTTCTCCAACACCACAATGAAAAGGATCAACTCTTCTTTGATCTTCCTTATTCATTGGTCAGCTCTCACATGCATTTGAGAAGATTGAAAATACCATGGTTTGAATCAGACACACCTGTCTTCAAAGTGACATCATTCTTCCTTAATACATTAAAGAGGTCTTTTGTAGCAGATTTTCCCAGTGGAAAAGTCTACCTTAATCAGAAAGTGCTTCAAGACATCTTCATTTTCAGCAAGCAAGGTTGTGTTGTCTGCATATTGCAAGTTGTTAATGAGTCTTCCTCCAACCCTGATGCCACGTTCTTCTTCATATAATCCATCTTCTTGGCTTATTTGCTAAGCATACAGACTGAATAAGTATAGTGAAAGGATACAAACCTGACATACACCCTTCCTGATTTTAAGCCATGCAGTATCCCCTTGTTCTGCTTGGATGACAGCCTCTTGGTTTATTTACAGATTTCTCATGAGAACAATTAAGTGTTCTGGAATTCCCATTCTTTGCAATGTTATCTATAATTTGTTATAATCCACATAATCAAATTCCTTTGCATAGTCAATAAAACACTTCCAAGTAGACATATTTATGGTATTCTATCCTATCAGCTAAGATCCATCTCACATCAGCAATGATCTCCCTCATTCTTCATCCTTGCTAAAAGGGCAAGGAGGCCACATGTTCTGACCTCTTCTAACCCCACAAGAGGAAGACAGAATCACTACCAGTAACCCAAGGCCTATTCCTGCAAGGCCAGACATGCTGCCTCCCTCCAGCCCTTTCACCAACTGTTCCTCCCAAAGCACCCACCACCTCTCCCCTGTGTTCGATATTTCATTGCAGTGCCCACACAGAACTCACAGATTACGGGGTTTATTAGGAAAGCGCCAGGCTACATTTCAAGTTCAGGAAAAATGCTCAGTCTCTCTCCCAGCCCATAGTCTCTCTCCTAACAGCCTCTCACAGTCTCTCTCTCAACACTGCATGTCCCTCAGTGTCTCACTCAGCAATGCGTGTTTCTTCTGTCTCTTTCTCAAAAGTGCATGTGTCTTTCAGGAGCACTTGTCTCTTTCAGCAGCATGTCTTCCTCAACCAGCAGTCAGAGAGAGATGTCTTCTGCCTCTAGGAGGCCTCCTTTTGAGCCTAGCAGAGTGGCCAAACTAACCAATCATAACTTCAGAATTCTAAGCACCTGAGAGAGAGCAGGAACCTCCTAGACCATTGCTTTGTGTTGCGCCCAACGGAAATACCCCAGGTGGATAACTTTTGAAATCAGGAGCTCCTCAGTTGCTCACAGCAAATTCCTCCACAGAGTTTGCAAAGACTTATGGCTAGAAAAGCCACGCTAAGTAGTTTACTACACCACAGTCCTCTTCTGAATTCGGCTTGCATTTCTGGAATTTCCTTGTCATTATAATGCTACAATAGTTTTTGAATTATCTTCAGCAAGATTTTACTTGTATTTGATATTAATCATATTGTTCGATAATTTCCACATTCTCTTAGATCATCTTTCTTTAGAATGGGCACAAATATCTACCTCTTCCAATCACTTGATCAGAAATTATACTAAATATCTTGGTACAAGTAAATAAGCATCTCCAGCACTGCATGTGTTTGTTGAAACATCTCACTTTAGTTACTCTCCATTCAATTGCAGGTGTCAGAGTATCTTCTGACATCCATTTTTGTCTTTTCCTGTCTTTATAATGACCTTTTTCTTTCTTCATTTATGATGTCCTTTGTGTCATCCCACAAATTGTGTGGTCTCACATCATTGGTGTGTCAAATCTGTTCTTCAAATGTTATCTAAATTCAGATGGGACATACTCAAAGTCATATTTTGGCTCTGATGGACTTGTTTAATTTTTTCAGCTTCCACTTAAATGTGTATATGAGTAATTGATGGTCTGTTCCACAGTTGCCCCAGCCTTGTTCTGAACGATGATATTGAGCTGCTCCATCATCTCTTTCCATAGATACTATCAATTTTGTTGTTGAAAAAAGGTATTTTCAGTGAAGAAGTTAGTCTTGCAAAATTCTATCATGAAATCTCTTGTGTCATTTCTATCAGTAGGGCATATTTTCCATCTGTGATCCTTTTTCTTTCGTTTTCCAACTTTTGCGTTCCAATCATTAATAATAAGCAATACATCTTGATTGCATGTTTGGTCAATTTCATACTGCAGAACTTGGTAACAATCTTCACGTTATTCATATTGTGCATTAGTGCTTAGTGTGTATGTTTAAATAATAGTTGTATTAACTGGTCTTCCATGTAGGTATATAAGTATTATATTATCATTGATAGCATTATACTTCAGGATGGATCTTGAAATACTCTTTTTGACAATGAATGTGATGCCATTCTTTTTTAATTTGTCATTCCAGGTGTATGGTTGCCCAATTCAAAATGGCCAATACCAGTCGATTTCAGCTCACTAATGTCTAGGGTGGGAGTTCTGGTAGCATAGTGGCTAAGACACTTGCCTGCTAACCAGACGGCTGGCGGTTCAAACCC
>NW_006921650.1:10934513-10935729 GCF_000298275.1 Orycteropus afer afer | reverse complement strand
TCGGAAGGAAGGTTGGGCAGTCCTACTTCTGTAGTGATACTGCCTCGGAAACCCAAGGAGGGGTCGCTATGAGTCGGGGTCAACTCGACGGCACATAACAACAACAACAACAACATAGTTTAAGAGATAATTATACCAAAATGAAATCATGTGTTGAAAAGATAATTCTGAATCTTGGCTTGCATTTAACCTAATGATTATACAGACCTACACAAATCTGAAAAAAACCAAGACCAATGTAAACCATTAATCTTCTTAATCAGTAACAAATCTGCAGAAGTTTAATATGTGTGATGGGAATGCAGGAAAATCATGCCAAGAATTTTGCATAAAATCAAATATAATGAGACCAGAAGAACTAGATCTTGCCTGGCTACCACTGTCAACCACTTGGAGGGGGATCTATGTAGGAGATCCTGGATAGAGCGGGAGAATAATGTGGAACAAAACTCAAAATCATTAAAAAAAAAAGGGGGGGGTGGTTGTGTATCAGGTTTGTTGGTCTGATAGAGCCTTGGTGGAACCCCTGAGAATATGACCCCTAGCTGCCCTTCAGGTCTGGAATTGAATCCACTCCTGTGGCTTCCAGCCAAACAAAAGACAGGCATATGAGCTGAACAATTACATTAGGTAGATATACCCCTTGGAGAGATTAGTCATTGGAGAATAGAAGGGTTGTGTATGCAAGGGGACACAGCTTGGGGGAAGGAGTGCATGGGAGGGAAGGACACAGGGAAGAGGTAACTATGGGGAGGAAGTTGGAGGGGAGCTATTGCATTGTGGGAAATTGCAGTCATTGTCATGAGACAAAGTGTAATGTGAGCTGCTGTATGGAGAGTGAATTTGCTCTGTAAACTTTCACCCAAATAACCATAAAAATTAAAAAATAAACAAAATAAACAAATTTATCAAATAAAAGTTACAAAAGTTAACAAACAATTGATTGCACCATGTTAAAATCTGATATATACAACATTTGCATTAAATGTTCTCTTTTAAAGTGTTTAAACTTTCAAGAAATATATATATGTAAATGTTTATATATTTGTATCTCCACTAGAATTTCTCTGTGGGACTCATCAACAATCTATCTGTATGAACTCAATTTGAAAATCAATATCCTTGCCTGCTAACCAGACGGCTGGCGGTTCAAACCCACCAGCCACTCCTCGGAAGGAAGGTTGGGCAATCCTACTTCCGTAGTGATACTGCCTCG
>NW_006921650.1:10890437-10934153 GCF_000298275.1 Orycteropus afer afer | reverse complement strand
TTGTTGTTGTTGTTGTTATGTGCCGTCGAGTTAAACCCGACTCATAGCGACCCCTCCTTGGGTTTCCGAGGCAGTATCACTATGGAAGTAGGATTGCCCAACCTTCCTTCCAAGGAGTAGCTAGTGAGTTTGAACCGCCAGCCGTCTGGTTAGCAGGCAAGTGCATTATGCATTAGAGATCATATAGTCACCATCATCAGTATGCAAATTATTCCTGGAATAGGTAATTTTTCTCTTATTTTAAAATAATGCAGTTAGAATCAGCAAGAGTGGAATTTCAGAAACGTGTTTTATTCCTTTACATACCTTTTCAAAATTGAAGTTCTCTTTTCCACTCACTGATAAGTCTTTTTGTTGCACTCTTCTTTCAAGTAATTTTTACTATGATTTTAATTTTTGTAAATTGATTATTATTATTTTTTTAATGGAAGCTTTGGCCTACAAGTCTTTTGTGGAGAACTACTTCTATATGTAATGGAATCTAGTGAAATTATGCAAGGAAACTGAAACTTTGGTCAGCTATAGACCTTCCCAGCAGATACTTACTTCATATCATCCTTGCATGAAAAATGTTGAATTATTCCCTACCTACATTTCATCCCTAATATTGCTGATCCTTAATCTCTGCTTATCAGGGAAGTCATTTCAATTACAGGACAAACTTTCTAAAAGCCTCACAGATTACTTCAGGATAAATCCTGTATTTAGGTTCAAGCTGAGCCCCAGACTAAAATTAATGGGAAACATGCAACTGCATTTCTGAGTTGACCTCCCCTCTCCTCTCCCCTCCTGACTTCCCCCAGTTGCCTTTTGAACACTGAGGACTGTTGTGACTGCTACAGAGCAGAGCACACATTCTGTTGTGATGTCTCCTGCTTGTTGGTTCACGTCACTTGAAGACTGAATTTTCTTACTGGGGCATAGATCAATTTCAGTAGGCTGGACATTTGTAATATACATAAATGAGTTGGATGAAGGCAATGAAACAAAATTTCTGAGGACGCAAATTAAGCTGGAATTGGAAACAGAGATAATAATGAAGGGCAATGAAACCTGATTCAAGGAGAAGAGCATTTGGGTTAACAGTGCCAGTAGGCACCAAATCAACTTAAATGAAGACAAATATTAAATAATTTAGGAGCCAAGAACCCAGCTGGAGACTATCTGTTAAATAGAATAATGAACCAGCAATCCAATCAGTATGTGGTTTGAAAGTTATTATGGAAAATGACAAAAGCTATCAACTAAAATGAAACCTAATCAGAAATTAATAGAAACACAATAATGGTTGGTATTTTGAAAGAGATAGAATGCCTATCAAATCATTGAAAAATTACAACACAGAGCACTGGTTATATTGTTTAGAAATTTGTAAAGAGTTTTATTGAGTTGGCTATCCCACAAAGACAAATTCTCATTTATTTTATAATAAATATTCTTTAAGGAAATTTACTTCGTTACAAATGCAACCTCACTTTTTGCTGTAAACTATTCATAAAACATGCCATAAAAATTACCTACTTTAATAACATTGTGCTTACTTCATCATATCACTAGCTGCAATCAACTTAGAATTTACTGCACAAGGGACACATGCAGAAGCTACATTATAATAAAATGATGCTATCTAGTGCCTTACAGTGCAGTACCTCAAACACTCACCAAGAACTTTGCATATATAGTTCAGTCCTTTACAAAATTTCTTTGAATAGTAGATGCTATTACTATCTCAGTTTAATAGACGGAGAGGCTAATCCATTGAGAAGTTAAGTAACTTGTCTAAGATTACACAAAGTAAGAAGCAGAGCCTAGAATCAAGCCTTGGCAACCTAGCTTCAAAATCCATGTTCTTAATCACTGTGTCATCCGTAACAAATTTTGTTCAAGGCAAAATATATTACAATAAATTTTCCAAGTGAAGTAACTGAGATGCAGAGTAGCTGAAAAATATCTCTAAGATTACATAGCTAGTGTATGGCTTTGGTTTCAAGTTCCAGTCTGACGTTAAATTCAGTGCCTCCTGTATATAACATAATGCCTCATACTACCCCAAAAGTCTTGCCTTTCTGCTTTTGTGTACAAGATAGCAGGAAGGAGATGAACCAATAACTCCAGGCTGTAAAATGAAAGGATATATAATTAAATGTGTATTTGTTTATTTACTAGCTCAAATATCAGTCCAAAGAAAGAAAAATAACAAACGTCTGAACTCCACTGAGCTTTGTATTTTTACAGTTGGTCCAGTGAACATTGAAAAACCAATCCCTCCAAATGGGTTGATCAACTCTTCCTTAGAGTAAAGGAATAAATGTGATTGACACATCCTCAAGTAAGATGGTTTAATTACATTACCAGTCTGAGAAACATGTGGGGGGAAAAGAGTGTCTTATAATAAGAAACAGCTTGTATTTTTATTAAAATATTTTCTGAACTAAGTACAGTACTTTGTTCAAGAATGTACTAAAATGGCAAAGCAACAGAGTGTAGCTCTTATTCTATGACACAAACTCAGTATTACAAATATACAAGCAAACTGAAGTGACCAGTTGACTGAAAAGGGTATTTCAACAATTCAATACAATTATGCCTATTGAAGTATTCATATCATATATGCATCTCTTAAAGGTGGCATTGGGGGCTTCTATGTCTAAGAAAAATGAAAAAGTATGTGATATTTATTTGGGCTCTAAAATGTCATCTTTGGTGACACCCCCATGAAGAACCCAGACATAAAGAAAGGAATCTTAAATCACTAAGCATGTGACTTTCGCATACTGGCAGAAATGATTTAGTTGCTATGGAGGACTCTAAGAGATAAAATAAAGTTCCATATTTCTGAATTCTTGAGATCATAAAGCTAAGATCTTTGAAGCTCCTAATTTAGCACAGTGTCATGACTTCAAACCTAGAACCCTTTCTTTGAAAGGATGATCTAAGGACTGCAATGTGGGGGAAAAATTTATTGTATGGACAAAAGGAAGAAAGGAGAGGAAAGAATAAAAACTAGAGTATATTTCCCAAAATGTTGCAGTATTCTGTGATGTCCACAAGCCTTACATATTTTGACACATGACTGGAAATCTACCTCTTTCCCTGGAATCCAAGCCACTAGGAAACAGACCTTCTGCAGGGGCTAGGAAAGGGTCCAGGCTGAAGAAAGGAAAATGGTCTTCCAGTACAACAACTGGCAGTTTAGGCGGACAGTGGATCCAGGGATATCAAATAAGCAGAATGCATGGGCAGCAGCTGATGCGTGGGCATGACATTCTGAAGTCCAAGTCCAAGCCATGTCCAGGATCCCAGGGTTGACATATCACTGCATAGGGAAACTACTCAGTGGGAGCTGGGTTGAGGTTTTGAGGTAAGACATTACCTCTCCCAAGACTGTCAAGAATAAGGCAAACCCTAAACTTTCAATGTGTTAGGCAAAAGTTCGAACTCAGAAACACAATGCAGAAGCAGCTCAGGTACTTCTTCAGGTAGTCACTGGGTGTCAGTGAGGGCAGGGCTGAACAAACTGCAAGGATAACCTCATGACAATCCCCAGACTGTTGCATGCAAGTGTCTTTACCCTCCACAGTCTGAGAGAGGCTTAGTTCTTAGGTATGAAATCATATGGCTCTTCTGAAAGAAGTAAATTCCAAAGATAGGTGCCAACAATATACAGTTAAATAACCTAAAAATAATTAAACTCTGATTCAAATGCATATATTTAATTAACAGATTTTCCTTTGTGAAAAATGACAAAAAAATAAACCGTATTTCAAGGTGCTTTCCACATTACATATGATAGGTAGACTAATTGATTAGGTATATGTTGTCATGTTTATTGATATTAGATACATATTTTACTTCTGTTCCATCACAAAACTTTTAAAGTGATTCAAATCAAGCCACCTCAAAAAGAAATGAATAAAGTTTTACTATTTCAATATTTATTTCTTTGAACTAAAATTCATTAATGGAATATAAAATAACAATATAATTTCAGAAGTATTTTTTTTAACATAACACTTTTAGTGCACACAAGCTCACTCAAAAAGCATTTCATTCCTTTACAGTCACTATAGCAAAACTCAGTAGTCTGTATTCATTATCTATGCCAGTTCCTCTAGCAGGCACGTTTAGCTTTGAGCTATTTGCATGGTGTGCATATCACCAATTTTGCAAGGTTGACATTCAAAGTAGATATCTCATAAGTGATTATTTTGCATTTTTATCAGATACATTTCATTTGTGACGATATCACTATTGTTATAAGACTCCCTTAGTGAGGGTCTCCCTTCTATGAATGTAATATCATTTCGATGGAGTATATGAGGTCACTCTCCTTGAAAATATGAAATCAGATCAATTTATATTAATCATGTCTTATTTTCTATTTTTTATACTGTAAGGAAGTCAAATTCACATTTATAAGAGAAGCTGAAAATTGTATATCTCACAACAGGAAAAGGTACATAAAAATTTACCTATTTTTCAGAAATACAAGAAAATCAGAACTGGTCCTGCATCATAAAGACAATGTGAAGATTATATTCTTTTTCACATTTAATTTGTATACAATGTTACATATTCATTTAAAAGCATTTCTAAATGAAATGTAAATTCTAAGAAGTCACGTGTCTCTGTTCTTCCCTATTTTATAACCAATGCCTATCATGGAGCCTAGCATATCTAGGTATTCAAACAAAATTTGCTGAATAAGTAAATTCAGAGTAAATTTCATTAATTTATGAGAGATAATTTAATGTTATATATTTTTCTCTGTGAATAGTAATCAAAGCGTAACCATTATCCTGAGTGGGTCTGTGAAACTTTAAATAAGTATTTGAAAGAGTTCTGTATAAAACATTGGAAAACTGTTGTTACAATACAGAGCATGTGTACTGTTGTTTAAGGAGCTCTGGTATCACAGTACCTAAGGAATCTGACTGCTAATCAGAAGGTAGGTGGTTTGAACTTGTCAGCCACTCCACAGAAGGAAGACTGGGCAATCTACTTTCATAAAGATTTGCTGCCTCAGAATCCCCATGGGGGCTGCTATGCATCAGAATTGACTCTAAGGCAGTGGGGTTTTTTGTATACTGTCTTTTAGTATTATGTACTATGTCATCATGTTTCAAACAGGATAATAAGATACTCAAAGTCTGTATACTCTATACCACTCAACATAGCATTTGTAAGTCAGAAAACTGATTGGAGGTAGAACTCATATTCAGTCTTTAAGAATACAAGGGTTTGAATTATGAAAGCCAATAAAAAATCTATTCAAGGAAAAATAAGTACCATAAGCTAAGGAACAATATGGGAAGGTGATAATGGATGCCTTAGGAAGCTAACTTGAACAGAGGGTTCATATAGAGAGGAATTGAAGAGTTGTATCAGTGAAGTGAATACTCATTATTGAGAGGCTTCCTATCAGACTTTGAATGAAGAATTGATAATATAGACAAATAACACAGTTTTAAATCCCAGAAAAGAGGACAAACATTAGAAAAAGATATATTTTAATAAATCCTGTTATTTCTATCAAGAAGAACTGGAAGGTAGGAAGATAAAATAGAAGGTTATTGTGCAAGCTGAGGTGGTACAGAGAAAATCTGTAATTGAACAAATCATGCTATGTTTTATACAATGAAAATAGGATCTATTAAAAAGTGAAGGAAAGAGTAATGGGGAGACAATATTTGATGTTTCCAAGCAAAAGGTAGGTAATATCATTGAATGTATTGAGTTTTAGATGGAATAAGATGATGAATTTGGTTTTGGAACTGGAGATATTTGAGTGCTGTGTGACTCCCAGTAGAAATGTTGAACAGGAGTTGTAAACCATTCTGGATTTCAGGTCAAGAACATACATGAAGGTGGAGCTAAAATCAATAAAATCAGGATTATTAAAGAGAAAGTAAGACTAAGAAAACAAGTGAATTTTTCAAGAACATAGTCCAAGTGGAAATTAACCTAGTTTAATTATTATGTTACTAAATAAGTCAATTTTATTTATAGTTAATGGAATGAAGTTAGAGATTTCCAGTAGTTTCTTAAACGTTGGATGCTGACAGGTTGTGGTGTGGGTCACGTGACTGGAGATAGAGAAGAAAACAGCTTAGTTTCAAAGGCCTGTCATTATCAGAAAGCCAGAGAGGGCTGAGTCAGCAATGAGAAGAGAAAGCATTCCTAAAATATCTGAACTAGTATGTTGTTGTTGTTATGTGCCCTTGAGTTGGCCCCGACTCATAGCGACCCCTTCTTGGGTTGCCAACGCAGTATCACTACGGAAGTAGATTGCCCAACCTTCCTTCCAAGGAGTGGCTGGTGGGTTTGAACCACCAGCCTTCTAGATAGCAGTCAAGTGCCTTAGGCGCTATGCTACCAGAGCTCCTTGAACTAGTACAGAGAGTCCATAATAGAATGCAATTTTGCACTATGGAAAAAAGGAATATGAGTATAAGCAATTTTAGATTAAAATAGATTAATTTTTTGAATCATTGATTAGTTCTCCTCTTTCACTTATTAAAAGAAACAGACATGAGTTACCATGGAGACTCCAAGTTTGTTAGACTAGAACTGTTGCATAATGTTGTCAATGGCTGAATTTTCAGGAGTGTGTTAGCAGGCTTTTCTTCTAAAGAACCCGTGGATAGACTTGATCCACCAATCTTTCATTTAGCAGCAGAATGTTAACCATTTGAACCATCTATTAGTGGGTATTAATTATGACAGTATGCAATTAATATTTAGTTTTTGTCCTCCTTCTACCTGTTGACAAGGGTGGAAGCCTTGAGACTCATACAGAAACTACATAGAGAGGAGAGTATGGTCTTAAATGCTGATCCTCCAGGGTATTCCCAATTAGAGTGGAGAAGAGTAATAAAAACTGATGGGTCAGCAGCTTCTAAAGAAAAGTTATTCGTGATGTAAGAGCAAGCAGACAAGACATCTGATACTTAGTAAGGAAGGGAAGAGTTTTAAGAATGAAGTATCTTAAAAAGTCAACATTATAGGATATATTCCAGACATTAAATCAAAAGGGGCTTACTTTTAGAAACTTTTCCCCACTGTAAAATGACCTCACTCTCTTTAAACAGTCTCACAGTTCTTCTCTGGAAAGATGATCATACTTACTTAGTATTGCAGGACCATTGCAACAGACATGTTTAATGGTCTATCCAACACCAGAGAAAGTCAAGGGGATTGTTTCCATTGGATTTAGCAAGATCTAGGTCAGTGGTGACCTTTTACAGAGGTAGTTCTGTAAGAAGACAAATTGTAATGCTTTAAGTAAGAAATAAGTGAAAAAGGAAGAAAAAAATAGCTGAAGACCAAGAGGTGTGCCCACAAAATAAGTGGTTTGTAAAAAGGGTTAGAGTTGAAAGTGTGACATAGGTAAACTATAGTA
Organism: Orycteropus afer afer; assembly: GCF_000298275.1. Taxonomy (NCBI): domain Eukaryota; kingdom Metazoa; phylum Chordata; class Mammalia; order Tubulidentata; family Orycteropodidae; genus Orycteropus; species Orycteropus afer. Next base: position 10,926,751 of record NW_006921650.1, on the reverse strand, counting down.
TAGAAAGGAAGACAATAGAGATTATTTGAAAATACTGTAGGGAAAGAACAAGAATAGCTTATAAATTGATGTTAAGTTAATACCACAGATATATTATAAAAATAAAGGCTTTCATGTAGAATTATGTCATTAATATGGGAGAAAAAAATTTCCAACTAATAGTTATAATCTATTCATAGGCAGAAGTAAATCATGTTTGTATATAATTGGTAAGAGAGCATCAATAAAGGAGAAAAATATTTTTAATCCACTAATAGCCCTGGAATAAATCAGGCATTAGGGATAATTACCAGGAGAATATGTGGATCACTGGAAATAATTTTGCAACATGATTCTATTTAATTTACCTACTTATTTTAAATGAAAGCATGATGCTTACACTGTATTTTATGCTCCATTTGTTATACCACCACAGTGAGGTAAGAAGAATACCATGAGATGGTAAAGAGTGACGTGTTCTCCTGAAGATTTGTGAGAATAGCCAAATGTGCTAACTTTACATTAAATTTTGTGTCATGATATTAATCAATTGTAAATATATCTCTATAACTGACACACTTTGCAAGTGCTTCCGGAAACTATCAACGGTCCCAGTGCTGGTCACTTGTTACCCTGGCTGAATCTGGGCCATTACATAGTCCCTTAGACTCAGTGAGCAGACGCCATTGCATTTGTCAGTCTTTTACCTTTTGATTTAATTATTTTGGTCATTTCCCTTCCGCGGGTTCTTATTAAGACATTTTTGCATTTCTGAAAGGAGCTCCAGTGGTGTAGTGGTCAAGGCATTCAGCTGCTAACTAAAAGGTTGGCAGTTTGAATCCACTGGTCACTCCACCAGAGAAAAGATGACGCAGTCTGCTTCTGTAAAGATTTACAGCCTTGGAAACTCTTTGGGGAAGTTCCACTGTGTCCTGTAGGATTGTTAAGAGTTGAAATTGACTTGATGTCAGTGGCTTTTTTTTCTCCCACCATTAGTGATTAAGCCTGAGAATTCCTCTCCTGTCACATGTCTTTCTTTTAGTCTCTCCTTTCGTTAATATTAAGTTAGTCTTCTTCAACCACATCTTTAATAATTTTACTCTCTTCTTCAAAAATAATTAGTGCCCCTGTGCTTCTGCCTTATTAGTCTTTAGCCACCCTCACCCCCATTTTAGCAGATGAAGAACATTTTACCACTTTGCACTCAATGAGAATTTATATCTTCTACCAATGCGTTACTCATTTGTGTCACTTGGAACACCTTTGATTTTTTTATACATTGAAATTTAATGTTGTTGTTAAGTGCCGTCGAGTAATTTCCGACTCATAGCGACCCCATGCACAGCAGAACGAAACACTGCCCGATCCCGCGCCAGCCCCGCAATCCCTGCTATACTTGATCCCATCATCGCAGCCACCGTATCAATCCATCTCGTTGAAGGCCTCCCCCTCTTTCGTCGACCCTCCACCCTACCAGGCATGACATCCTTCTCCAGGGAATGGTCCCTTCTTACAACATGACCAAAATAGGTGAGACGAAATCTGGCCATTCTTGCTTCCAAGGAGCATTCTGGCTGCACTCCCTCCAGGACAGATCTGTTAGTTCTTTTAGGAAAATTTATATTTCAGAAAATATTGAGTGTTGGATGGGGTGCTGGAAGATGTAGGGGAGTAGAGTGTGGAGTGTTTTAGTACAACAAAATTTGCATATGATATAGTGCTTTCTGAAAACTGTAATTAGTCCATTAATGCCAGTTTACAAAAGGCCTCTTATGTTCATTTAAATAGTGAGGCAATGAGGAGGTCTGAAAAGATTTTAAGCATAAGAGTTCCATGACAAAATTTGCAATTTTGAGACAACACTTTGGAAGCAGTGTGGAGGATGAATTTGAGTGGAATGCTTAAAAAAAAAAAAAAATACCAACTCACTACCATCGAGTGAGATCCAACTCATAGCAACCCCTCCTTGGGTATCCGAGGCAGTATTACTACAGAAGTAAATTGTCTAATCTTCCTGCCAAGGAGTGGCTGGTTTGAACCTCCAGCCTCCTGATTAGCAGTAAAATACCTTAGGCACTATGCCACCAGAGCTCCTGAATTGCTCTAATGGTAAATTGAATTAGTACATCTCCTGATACTTGGTATGCAACTATGATCTGTCCAGTGCAGTGCCTTTTTCTCAATACCAATGTTAAAGGACCATCAGAAGCACTTTGCCTTCAGTATATCGTTGACCTTGCCAACAGTATACTTTCACAGTGCTTCCTCAGCAGTATATCAGCTCCCCAACACTATGTCATAATTTAGATCCCTAGGGATCTTGATCGCCTTTCCCTTCCACAAGACATCAATATTGGTCCATTATACTGATGACACTATGTTGATTGAACCTAGTAAGGAAGAAGTATTAATGACTCTAGGCTTATTGGTGAGACATCTGCATGCTAGAGAGTGAGAAATTAATCCAGCAAAATTTCAGGCATCTTCTATCTCAATGAAATTTCTAGGGATCCAGTGGTGTGGGGCATGTTAAGATATTCCTACTAAAGTGAAGGATGAGTTATTGTATCTTCCTTCCCCCAGAACTGAAAATGAGGGACAATGTCTGGTGGGCCTCTTTGGATTTTGGAGGCAACATATCCCTCATTTGGGTGTGTTGCTTCAGCCTATGTATCAATTGACTTGGAAAACTGCTAGGTTTGAATGGGAACCAGAACAACAGAAGGCTCTAAACAGGTTCAAGCTACCGTGCAAACTGCTCTGCCACTTGGGTCATATGATCCAGCTGATCCAATGGTGCTGGAAGCATCTGTAGCAGATAGAGATGCTGTTTGGAGTCTTTGCCAGGTCCCTATTGGTGAATTGCAATGCAGACCCTTGAGATTTTGTAGCAAAGCCCTTCAATCCTCTGGGGATAACTACTCTCCTTTTGAGAAACAGTTCTTAGCTTGTTACTGGGCTTTAGTAGAGTCTGAACGCCTCACCATGGGTCACCAAGTCACCATGAGGCCTGAGCTGCCTGCCCTTCATGAACTGGGTGTTTTCTGACCCATAGAGTCATAAAGATGGATGTGCACAGCAGCACTCCATCATTAAATAGAAGTGGTATATCAGAGATCAGCTCGAGCAGGAGCTGTAGGCACAACTAAGTTGCATGAGGAAGTGGCCCAAATGCCTATAGTCTCCACTCCAATTACATTACCTTCCCTCTCTGAGTTTGTACCTATGGCTTCATGGGGAGTTCCTTATGATAAATTGACTGCGGAAGAGAACACTCGTGCCTGATTTACAGATGGTTCTGCACAGTATGCAGGCACCACTCAAAAGTGGACAGCAATGGCACTGCAGCCCTTTTCTGGGACTTCCTTGAAGAACAGTGGTGAAGGAAAATCCTTCCAGTGGACAGAACTTCAAGCCATCCATCTGGCTGTTCACTTTGCATGGAACAAGAAATGGCCAGATGTACAATTGTATATGGATTCATGGGCTGTGGCTAATGGCTTAGCTGGATGGTCTGGGACTTGGAAAGAGTACGATTGGAAACTTGATGACAAGGATGTATGGGGAAGAGGTATGTGGATGGATCTCTCTGAATGGGCCAAAGGAGTAAAGATATTTGTGTCTCAAGTGAATGTCCACCAAAAGGTGACCTTGGCAGAGGAGGACATTAATAATCAGATAGATAGGATGACACGTTCAGTGGAAGCAGCCATCCTTTTTCCCTAGCTGTTCATGTAATTTCTCAATAGGCACATGAACAAAGTGGCCATGGTGGCAGGGATGGAGGTTATGCATGGGTTCAGCAACATGGACTCCCACTTACCAAGGCTGATTTAGCTACCGCCACTGATGAGTGCCCAATCTGCCAGCAGCTGAGACCAACACTGAGTTTGCAATATGGAACCATTCCTTGGGGTGATCAGCCAGCATGTGGTGGCAGGTTGATTACATTGGACTACTTCCATCATGGAAAGGACAGCATTTTGTTCTTACTCAATAGATACTTATTCTGGATATGGATTCACCTTCCCTGCACACAATGCTTCTGCCAAAACTACCATTTGTGGACTTACAGAATGCCTTATCCACCGTCATGGTATCCCACAAAGCATTGCTTCAAATCAAGGAACTCACTTCACAGCAAATGAAGTGTGACGTTGGGCCTGTGCTCATGGAATTCATTGGTCTTACCATGTTCTCCATCATCTTAAAGCAGCTGGCTTGATAGAATGATGAAATGGCCTACTGAAAACACAATTACGGCACCAGCTAGGTGGCAATACCTTGAAAGATTGGGTCAGTTTTCTCCAGGAGGCTGTATATGCTCTAAAGCAGTGTCCAATATAGGAGCTCTGGTAGCATAGTGCCTAAGGCACTTGATTGCTACCCAGAAGGCTGGCGGTTCAAACCCACCAGCCACTCCTCGGACGGAAGATGGAGCAATCTACTTCCATAGTGATACTGGCTCGGAAACCCAAGGGGGGTTCTCTATAAATCGGGTTCTATTCAATGGCACATAACAACAACAACAACAGTGCCCAATATATGGTTCATGGGTCCAGCAACCAAGGGGTGGAAACAGGAGTGGTACCACTCACTATTGACCTGAGTGACCCACTCAAAAATTTTTGCTTCCTGTCCCTGCTACCCTATGCTCTGCAGGTCTGGAGATCTTAGTCCCAAAGGGAGGAACATTGTGGAGACACAATACTGATTACATTGTACTGGAAGTTAAGAATGCTACCCGGCCATTTTAGCTTCCTCATGCCTCTGGATCAACAGACAAAGAAGGGCATTATGGTATTATCTGATATGAATGATCCTGATTACCAAGGGGAAATTGGATAGACATTACCTAATGGAGGTAAAGAAGAATATGTCTGGAATACAGGAGATTCTTTAGGTTGTCTCTTAGTACTACCACGTTCTGTGATTGAAGTCAATGGAAAATTACAACAGTCAATTCTGGTATGACTACTAATGGCCCAGACTCTTCAGGAATGGAGTTTGGGTCACCCACCAGGCAAAGAACCACGACCAGCTGAGGTGCTTGCTGAGGGCAAGGGAAATACAGAATGGATGACGGAAGAAGGTAGTTCTGAATATCAGCTATGACCACGTGACCAGTTGCAGAAACGAGGACTGTGATTGTTATATTTCTTCATTGTATATGTGCATCAAATAATATTTTTGTTTCCTTCTATTATGATCTGTGAAATGCAAGCAAGGTTAATATGTTTCCGTTGTATGTATGTTAGAGAATCATGTTAGATGCAAATATGACTTTATATAATTGTCCTTATTTAGACATTGTATATGGTTAAGAAGATGTGTACAGCTGTCAAGTTGACAAGGGGTGGCCTGTGATAGGTGGAACTGTGTGTCAACTTGGCTTACCACAATTCTCTGTGGTTTAAGCAGTTGTAATGTGGGTTATTCTCATGATGGGATCAGATATATATGTTTTGAACAGCCAATCAATTAAAAAGGAGTTTCCCTAGTGGTGTGGTCTGCTTCCAATGTATTTATGGACATCCTGGAAAAAGAGACACTCTTCTGTTGGTCTGCATCCTGTTGTGCTTCCTACAACTGTCCATGAGCGAACAATCCACCATTCAGCCTGGAGATCTTGGATTCGTCATTCATTGGAGTCAACAGCCAGTATACTGCCTGCTAACCTAGAGCTTGTCAGCCCCTGAAGCTGCATGAGTTGGGAAAAGCCCCCAGCTTGACTTTCGATCCAAGAACTTGGGACTTGCCAGCTTCTATAAGTGTGTGAGCCATTTTCCTAAGATAAATTTCTCTTTTTCTCTCTCTATAGATAATCTTTACTGGTTTTACTTCTCTAGGGAATCCAGGCTAACACATTCCACAACATAGGTAAACCATGATGTGGGTCTGAACAAAGAGAATGTCTGCTAGATGTTCAAGGGATAGATATAAGTGATGGCATAGTGCTTATTTAAGTGAGTAAAGCTAGAGAAATTAGGAATGTCTTCCAGATCTCTGATTGAGGCAATTAGATGGGTCCTATTACTTGTTAATTGGATACAAAGGATGAGGTATGGTTATTGAAGTGATAGTGATAAAGCAGTTTTGGGTATTTGGAATTTAAAGTGTCATAGGGCAACCAGATAGAGAAAAAAAACATTACATTGAATAAGAAATCTGAAATACAGGGAACTGTGCTGGATATAAATTTTGGAAATTTGCAGTATACATATATTTGAAGCCAGGTGTGTGGTAATATTGCGTATGGTAATGATGCAAGGAGAGAAAATGTTAAGATACTTTTGAAAACCTCAAAATTATAAGAGTGGATATAGAGAATGTTTCTCAGGGAGGAGGCATAGTAAAAATGGCGGAAGTAAAATGAAACAAAACAATACACAGCAGAAAAAGTTACTTTGGAAGCCACACTAGAAAATAATTTCAGGAGATTCTTCAGTAGTGGCGAATGTAATAAAATAGCATGAAGAGTGAAAGTGTGAAGACAGACCAGATGTCACTTACATGAGTTGATGGAGACCCAAACATGGACAGCTTTTGTTAAAAATAACAAAACATTACTTGAAAAGAAGCAATATAGTTAAAGGGAAATGATGGAGGGGCTAAGCATGGTGCCATCACATCATCATCATTATTTGACAGGAATAAATTGGAGGATATGTACATAGTGAAGGCAAAGAACTAGTGGAAGATGGGAAGGTGAGATACAAAGGGCGGGTTTAGCTGTAGCGGTGAAAGCACATGTGGTTTCAGGAGCAGGTTCAAAAATTGACATAAACTGGAAAGGTACTTTTCTCTCAAGCAATTAATAAACTGAAAAGAGAAGTAGTTAAGAGTGACAGAAAACTTGATAGTTTGACCCTTTTGGGGGAAAAAATATATAAATATGTGTGTGTGTGTGTGCGTGCGCGCATAAATGGTTGTTGTTGTTGTTGTTATTTGCCGTCGAGTCGGCCCCGACTCATAGCGACCCCTCCTTGGGTTTCCGAGGCAGTACCACTAGGGAAGGAGGATTGCCCAACCTTCCTTCCGAGGAGTGGCTGGTGGGTTTGAACCGCCAGCCGTCTGGTGAGCAGTCAAGTGCCTTTAGGCACTATGCTACCAGAGCTCCTGTATAAATGGTTAGTATCTAATAATTATTAGAAAAAAGTTAATAAAATGTTTTCCTCTGATCCTGAATAAATGTTAAAGAAAATATTTAACATATCTCCAATATGTTTTACTTTGACTTTTAGCTTCAATTAACTGAAGGTAAAATGTAAACTTTTCCAACTTTTTCTTCCTGAAATCATGCAGAATTCCCAGATGAGATTGAGATCGGTTGACTGAGACCAGTTGCCAGGCTTTCCATCATGGAGAATAGTGGCAGTAGAGAGAGATGAGTAGCAAATTGATGTTTCCCAGCATGTTTTTCTTTTTTTTTTCCTCCCCCACAAATCTTTGTAACGTAGTTCTAAGATAATTGGGTAGATAAACATGAAGTCTTGATATGAGTTTGTTCGTGAATGAAATCTGGTGCCACCAGTTTCAGAATTTCTCATTGATGTTCTCTTTGTTTTTGCTCTCTGTCAGTCATAGAGAATTTAATGCAGTGAATTGATTTCACAGATGGGAGAAGGCCTGAAAAGGCAGAAAAGAGAAAAGAGAAATGGCCCAGATTTTCACTTCAGGGATAAAACATGATTCTTAGGACTGGGGGATAATTGTTAGTATATGGGGTGACCAGTGCTCATAATCATGGGGGGCTTCTGAAGCCAGTACTGATTCCATAGAATAATCAAACCATGGAGATGTTGTGTCTTCTGAGAGGGTACCTGGGAGAAGAAAAGGGTTCTACCCTGGAGGAACTAGAACTGCAGAAATAACTTCAATCCTTTAGTTTTAGAAACTGGAAGTATCAACAGAATTGTTTTTTTGTTCTCCTGCCTTTCTTTTATCTTCAACTATTATAATGGAAAGAACTTAATCAGAAGCCACTTTGCAAAGGGATTTAGAAAATGTGGTTTACAGGGTCCCAGCCCCTCTTAAAATGTATAGCAGAGTTCAGAAGGACAGAAAAGGAACCGAGGACAAATAAATGAATGATTGGCAAAGTGGGCTTGTCCCTAGGTAACACATTTTTTACCAGATTGAGGAATGGAAAAGGGTTTAAAATGAAAATTGTCATTTTTGCCTTCCATTCAATGGTATATCTGAATTCAAGGTGTTCTAAATATGGACTAAAAGACCTCATTTCTAGTATACAGCTTTACCCTTAACATAAATATAAGTAAGAAAAATGAAGACATTTAATATAAGCTTATTTTTGTAGAGGAATTTACTAAAAAAAAAAAAAAATGGTGACCCAATAGAGCAGAATAGAACTGTGGCGCAGGTTTTCCAAGGCTATCAATCTTTATGAACACAGACTGTGTCATCTTTCTCCCATGGAGAGGCTAATAGTTTCAAACCACCAGCCTTTTGGTTAGCAGCCAAATGCCTTAACCACTGAGCTACCAGAGCTCCAAAGGATTTATAGGTTTTGATATTTTGACCAACCCCATTGTTTGGTATCCTGGAGATTTTCCTACCTCAGGATGATAAACCATATTAAGATAACATCTGGGTGAGGCTATACCTACCATGTTTTGTACAGTAGCTTTAAGGTAACGTGGGAGAGGAGAAGAGTAAGACATCTTGATCCTCGATGGATTTTCAAGCAGATATAATCCAGGAAAAAGTATATATTGAAGTTTAGGATCTGAAAACTGACTATTCTGATGATATCTATAACTCTGAACCTCTTGGAATGTCTTTAAGAGTGTCTCGGTATATGCCTACTTTACTTTGAAAATTGCTCTTCTAGATAATTTGCTTTCAGCTGATGGTTCAAACCCACCAGCCACTCCTTGGAAAGAAGACTGGGCAATCTATTTCTGTAGAGATACCACCTTGGAAACCCAAGGTGGCATCTCTGTGAGTCAGATCTGACTTGACGGCAGTCAGTTTGTTTTTTGGTGAAGATGGGGTACAGGAGTCAAAAGTTTACATACAAATTAAGCAAGTAAAAATTAGAAGAAAAAAAGAATTGATCATAATTTTCTGCAGTGTTTTTGCTTTGCTCTGAGTTCTCTCTGTGTAGGTACAGATGATATGGGTCTGCAATGCTCCATTTAAAAGTAATCGGTATAAAAGTTGGAAGTAATCACTCTGATTCAATTTTAATATTTCATTGCCCCATCAGGCCTGTTTTTCCTCTCTCAAAAAATATTCCTTTAACTCTCCTCCTTTCACATATGGTATATGGAACTGAGAGAGGAATGTATGTTCAATAGTTTTCTTCTGATACATGGCTAGCTTCACTTAAATGTACATGTTCACCTGCACTGGTATCATGGAGAGGGGCTTGGTCAGTAGTTCAATCTTTTAGGCAGGTGTCAAGCTGCTGAAGTTCAGACCCTCTTTCTGGCTAATTCTGTATCTAAAGCACCCTCCTCTCAACCTCATGCTGCTTTCCAGATTTCAGGTCCTCTCAGTTCTTCTGTATCCTTCACCAGAGGCCTCTGGGAATTCTAGTGTTAATATCTATTTCAAATCTTTTTTTCCTCAACCTGCCATGCTGCTTGGACTACTCTATATGGTCCTGTGAGTACATAAGGCATCATCCAACTAAATATCTCAGTTGCAAATTAGAGCATAACTCACCTCTGTTTAAATCACATTACCCCAATTCAGTCTCAGGTTCAGAGAAGAAAGATGGTTTGTGTCCATCATAATATCAATCCCTGATAATCTCACTTAATAATAATTTATCGATAACAACAAAACTAACTTGAGGCCCAAAACAAGCATCAATACATTTGGTCTAGCACTGATCTGTTCTCTTTGTAAAGTTATAAATGTCATGGATTCAGTAGTTGCAAGATCCAGTCAGCCAATCAGTTATCTCAAAACAATTTTTTTCTTTACATCAATTTTATGGACAAAATGGAAATATTTATTTTTCACATAATTTGACTTTCCAACTAGCCCCATTCTGCTTTAGATAAAGTTTTATAAAATCCACAAAATGTGTTTTATTGTTTGAGAAAATAAATTTGTATTGCAGATATAAAATTGCTTTAAATTCCCATTATAAAATTTGTTAAACTCTGCTTGGACATTAAGACTAAAAGAAGTCAGGTGATCTGAAAGGCAGTATAAGCTTACATATCTTGTTCTAAAAGTTTTTTTTCTTTTCTTTGTTTTACTAAACTTGTTTAATGAAGTGTGACATGCATATGTTGTTGTTGTTAGGTGCCATCGACTTGGCTCTGAGTCATAGTGACCCTAAGAACAACAGAACAAAACACTGTCCAGTCCTGAGCCAGTTTCACAATTCTTGCTATAATAATGTCTCTAGAATTTCTTATTATTAATATATATTCACTGTCCTAATTTTTCTAACTCTAAGGAGAAACTTTTCATGAAAAGTAACAGTAAAGTTTTTCTATGGAACTTGAACACCCTCCTCCCACCTGTCTTTGCTCATCTTACACAGAACTAAGTTAGAAGGTCATTCTGTATTAAGAGATTGAATTTTCATAGAGTTGAAGACATAATATCCCTATTTTACTCTCTTCATTAGGTTGTACTAACTACCAACAGTGTTACATTGACATATAGAAAAATTTTCTTTCCCTTTTTGTAGTTTTTTAACTGCTGTAGCATGTTCCATTTCCTAAGAAGTAGTAGATAAAGATCACCTGATATGTGCCTTTATTTTTGTAAACTGCTAGCAGTATAATTGTCTCAACTCTAGTAGACTTGACATTATCAGTAGACAATAAGATATTTGTGTTACCTTTTCTTTAGCTTCTTCATTATCCTTCTAGACAAATATTTTGTTACATTTTAAAATTATGCGTGTTTAAATAATGATAGATATAAGAAAATTGTACCATGACCTCAAGTAAGAAACATGATTCTTTTCACATTTTACCTCTATCTAACTTCTGAGGGGAGAATCAAACTTTTGACTATTGTTATGAGTATTAATTAAGGAACTATTAAAAAATCAGTAGGGAGGGAAATTTTCTTTAATTGAAAAGAGAAAGAATTGACTACTCCCATACAGTGAATTACTTAATATGGCCCTTCTAGCCAGTCTTTGTAACTCACACCAGATGTCTGGGTAGGACTTGTGAAGTGCTTCTGTCCCATCAAAGGGATTTGAATAGCTTGCTAACAAACAGTAAGGGACATGGTACTCATGTGAGGGGTGGTACCATGAAAATAAGGTTTATGGAGCCCTAACATGGGTTATTTGTCAGTTTTACCTGTTGACTAGGCATAAAATAGTAGGTAGAAGGGTAGAAACGGAGGTAGAAAGGATAGATCTCACTACCACCAAATAAATAATAGCCAGGAGCAGGGTGCACCCTTTGGACCTAGGGTCCCTGAACTGGGAACCTCCTCAATCCAAGAGACAGAAAGGGAGTCGTGACACCTTGCTGAGGTGATCAGACAACTTGAGAACAGTGTCAGGGGAGCAGCAGTGGCAGAGCCCAGGAGGGCAGCAAGAGATGAGGCTGTGGGCTTTTGGACAGACCAAGAGAGAATGCTGAGCTCCTTTGGGTAGGAGGCTTACTGGCAGAGCGGAGTGCCTCTGGGCATCTACTATAGCTAGGATTACCAACCCACAGGGCTAGAGCTGAGTACCTTAGGGCAGAGGCTTACTGACAGGGTCGGATACATCTGGCCATTTATCAGCAGAGCTAAAAGAGCTTTGTAACACTTGCCTGAGAGGGTAGAGGCCAGGCTGGCCCAAGTGCTCCTCAGAGGGGGCAAAGATCAGAGAGAGGTATGCCTGCAACATGGCTGTGAAGAGGCCCTCTTGATCAAAGAACTGTATCCCAAGTCTTTTCTGATCCTTAATTGTAGCATTTAACTTCCCTGATAAACCCCATAATCCTGTGTATTGTCTGTAAATTCTGTGTGGCCACTGTAATGAATTATCTGAGACCCACCTCACAGGAATCATCCTATGGTTGTTGATCTTGATCCACTTTTCTTTCTTGTGACGTTGTTGTTGTTGTTGTTGTTACATGACATCAAGTCAGACCTGACTCCTAGTGACCCCTCCTTGGGTTTCCAAGGCGATATCACTACGGAAGTAGATTGCTCAACCTTCCTTCCAAGGAGTGGCTGGTAGGTTTGAACTGCCAGCCTTCTGGTCAGCAGTCAAATGCCTTAGGCACTATGCTACCAGAGCTCCCTTCTTGTGACATTGGAGGAGGTCACATAATGCTTCTGCCACACCATTTTTGCAACCATGATTACCAAAAAAGATGTGAGCCATCTATAGCTTGATATATACATAGTTTATGAAAAGAATGGTTATTAAAACTTTGTTACTGATAATTAACAGATCTGCCAAAAGATAACATAGTTTCATTATATCTGAGTATTCTGAAGTTCTACTTTTAAGTAAGAAGACTCAACAGGGTGAGTCTCTACTTCTCTTCTTGTTTTTGTTGTTAGATGTCATTGAGTTGGTTCTGATTCATGTTGTTCTTGTTGTTGTTGTTATATGCCGTCCAGTCAGACCCGACTCATAGCAACCCCTCCTTGGGTTTCTGAGGCAGTATCACTACGGAAGTAGATTGTCCCATCTTCCTTCCGAGGAGTGGCTTGTGGATTTGAACTGCCAGCCTTCTGGTTAGCAGTCAAGTGCCTTAGGCACCACACTACCAGAGCTGATTCACAGTGACCATATATACTACAGAACAAAATGCTACCTGGTCCTGTGCCATCCTCACAATTGTCACAGTGCTTGAGTCCATTGTTATAGCCACTTTGTCAGTCTATCTTGTTGAAGGTCTTCTTCTTTTTCACTGAAACATTATTGTGCCAAGCATGATATCTTCTCCAGAGACCGACCCCTTCTGAGAACATGACCAAAGTACAACAAATGAAGTCAGGCCATTCTCATTTCCAAGGCTGAACTTCTTCTAAGACAGATTTGTTTACTCTTCCACAAGTCCGTAGTACTTCATTATTCTTTGTTGACACCACACTTCAAATGCATCCATTCTTCTATGTTCTTCCTTATTCCTTGTCCTGTTCTCAGATGGTTATGAGGCTGCTGAGAATACCATTATTTATATAGGCTCATCTTAGTTTTCAAAGTGGCATCTTTTTTTTTTTAACACTTTAAATACATCTTTTGCAGTTGATCTGCCCGATGCAATACATTATTTGATTTCTTGACTGTTGCTTCCATGGGTGTTGATTGTGGATCCAAGTAAAATGTAATCCTCGACAATTTGAATAGTTTCTTCATTTATCGTAATGTGGCTTATTGGTCCAGTTTTGAAGATTTTCTTTATGTTGAGGGACAATCCATAGTGAAAGCTATAGTTTTACATTTTTGTAAGTGCCTCAAGTCCTCTTCACTTTTAGCAATGAACCTTGTGTCATCTGCATATGGCAGATTGTTAGCAAGCCTTTCTGCTGTCCTGATGTCATGTTCTTCTTCGTATAGTCCAGCTTCTTGGATTTTTTACTCAGCATACCAATTGAATAAGCATGGTGAAAAGATGGAACCCTGACACACCCCTTTCCTGATTTTTAAACATGAATTATACCCTTGTTCTGTTTGCATGACTACCTGTTGATCTATATAGTTTCCTCTTGAGCACAATGAAATGTTCTGGATTACCCAATCTTTGTAATATTTTCCATAATTTGTTAGGACCCACACAATTAAATGCCTTTGCATAGTCAATAAAACACAGGTAAGCATCTTGCTGGTATTCTTTGTTTTTAGTCAAGATCCATCTGACATCAGCAGTGATATTCTTCATACCATGTCTTCTTTTAAATCCAGCTTGAGTTTCTCTTAGTTCTATGTCTGTATAGTACTGCAACCATTTTTAAATGATGTTTAGCAAAACTTTACTAGTGTGTGATTTTAATGTTATTAAAACCCAAAAAACAAACAAACTCACTGCTTTCGAGTCAATTCCAACTCACACCGACCCCTCTTGGGTTTTGGAGGCAGCATGTCTACGGAAGTAGATTGCCCAGTCTTTCTCCTGAGGAGTGGCAGTTGGATTATTTCTGCATTATGTTGGATCACATTTCTTTGGAATGGGAAATAAATGAATCTCTTCCACTATGTTGGTCAGGTAGCTATCTTCCACATTTCTTTTTCTTTTTTTTAATTTTTATTTTGATTTGGGTGAAATTATATAGAGCAAATTCACTTTCCATACATTTTGTTTCATAACATTGACTGCAATTCTACATAATGTAACAGCTCTTTTCCCACTTCCTCCCTGTGTATCTCTTCCCTGTACCTTTCATTCCTGTCCCCTGAACTAACTCACTGTGCAAATATTGCCCTTCTATTCTCCCATGATTCATCATTCTAAGGAGTATGTCTACCAGATGTAAATTTTCACCCTATATGCCTGTTGTTTGGCTGGAAGCCACAGGAGCAAGTTCAGTTCCAGACCTGAAGGTTAACTAGGGGCCGTAGTCTCAGGAGTCTCACCAGGCTCTATCAGACCAGTAAACCTGGTTTTTTATTTTATTTTATTTTGTTACAGTTTTGAGTTTTATTCCACATTGTTCTCCCACTCTATCCAGAATCTCTTGCACTGATCACTTTCCAGGTGGTTGACAGTGGTAGCTGGGTGCCATCTAGTTCTTCTGGTCTCATGGTCATATAGGCTGAGGTTTGCATGTTCCACTAGTCCCTTGGACTAACTGTTTTCATGAATCTTTGGTTTTCTTCAATGTACTTTGTTCTGGCTGAGGAGAGACCCATTGTTGCATCTAGATGGGTGCTTGAGAGCTTTTAAGACACTAGGCACGAATCAAAACAGGATGTAGAACAATATTTTTGTGTAGTGTGCTGTACCAATTGAACTTTATGTCTTCTGTGACCATGATCCTGAGCCCAAACATCCAACAACTCGCCCCATCAGGGTGATTGACTGTACCTAAGAAGTTATCATAACTTTGCATCCTGTTAGTTCTTACAGCACATACAAATATGTATGTAGAAATATCATCTGCTAACCTTATCCCAAGGAGGGGTCGCTATGAGTCGGGTCCGACACGACGGCACATAACAACAACAAAAACAACAACAACCTTATATATAGTCATGGGTATATTCCCTTTTGCCTAGACTTACCTGATCATTCAGCTTGTCTACCCATCTATTTACCCACAGATTAATGTTTGTTTTCACTGATAATACAGTATTCTATATGTGAAAGGTTTTGTCTATGTTATCTGAAATATCTCTTGAAATAGTTGAATGTTGAGCAATTCTTTTTGGTAGCGTGACTCTGTGTTCCTTCCGTCTTCCTTTGATTCACCCTGTGTTTTCCAACATTTTTTCCATAGAATCCTTCAATATTGCAATTGATTTTTTTTTTTTTCAGGTTTTTTTCCACTTGAGAAATTCCAAGTGTTTTCTTCCCCTTTGATTTTTCAATTCCAAGTCTTTGTACATTTTATAATAACACTTTACTTCATCCTCTGAAACTTCCATCTGAAAACTTCTGTCAAGCTCCTTCACTTCATTATGTTTTCCATTTGTTTTAGCTACTCTCTTTTGAAGAACAAATTTCAGAGTCTCTTCTGGCATGCGTTTTGGTCTTCCCTTTTTCTCCTGTCTCTTTAATAAACTTTTTCTTTCTTCTTGTATGATGTTCTTGATGTCATCACTTAACTCATGTAGTCTTCAGTCACTGGTGTTTAATGCATCAAATCTGTTCTTTACCTGGTCTCTAAATCCCGGTAGGATATGCTCAAGGTCACATTTTGGCTCCCATGGACTGCTTTTAATTTTATTCCACTTTAACTTAAACTTGCATCTGAACAACTGATGGTTTATCCCACAATTGGTCCCTGACCTTGTTCAGGCTGATGATATTGAGCTTCCCCTTCATCTCTTCCCATAGAATTGGAAATGGGGTGTTTTTTGAGTCTCCACACTTTTTGTGAGTAAAGTAAACCTTATCTAAAACTATTTCCTGTAAAGTGTTGATGAATAATGAAATAACTGTTACCTGAAATTCTTTTCAAGGTTTCAAAGTGTAAACTTCAGTTTTAGAGATTATAAGGACTTTCTGAACAATTATTCTTGTTTGTAGTGTGGAATCTTCATTTTAATGAAATTTATTTATTTATCTCTAATCTTCATTCCTAATTTATTTACCTGCATATTTCCTTAAATACTTGTTTTTTCCTTTGCAAAATAACAGAATTTAGGCATAATAATTGGGATTTTTTTTTTTTAATAATAATAAGCTTTGAAATGGAATGAATTCTGTTAGACCATGATATTAGGCTGAATAATGGACCACATTGATATTAGGTCCTACTCCTCCTGGAGCCTGTGAATGTTACCTTATACAGCACAGACACTGCAGGTTTGATTAAAATAAGGATTTTGAAGAAGAAGACATTATTTTGATTATGCAGGTGGGTCATAAATGCAATCACAGAAGGTCTGACTGCCCATGGAGGGGAAGACAATATGCAGACAGAACAGGGAGGGATGTAGATTAGAGTGATGTCATAAGCCAAAGAATGTTTGCAGCCACCAGAAGCTGAAAGAGGCAAAGAATGGATTTCCCCTTGAGCCTCCAGAGGGCATTTGGTCCTACTAACACTTTGATTTTTACCCATTGATACTGATTTAGGCCTTGTGGCTACCGGAATTGTGAGAAGATAAAATTCTATTGCATTAATCCACCAAGTTTGTTGTAATTTGTGATAGCCATTTTAGGAAACTAATATAGACACCATGCATCATCTACAGAGAAAAATATGGTATGACAGCCTCTAGATAGATTTAGGTCAGTATAAGTTTCGTGTTTCTTTCAAATTGAATATTATCCAGCTATAGAAGTCGCCGAGTTATTCTTGTTCTCCTTGTTCTTGTTCTTTTTTGTTATACTTCTCCTTTGTTCTTTTCATCCTTCTCCTCCTTTTACTCTTTATTTAACTTGTTTCTGTATTATGGCTTAGTAATTGGTTGTCTTTTAAAATAATTAAGACTGTCCTTTATGAAAGGTTTTCACTAATTACATATTGAAAGCCCACCATTACTCAATATGCCATCCAGTGGGTATTTTCAAATAATTTGCTCAATGGGTTAAGTTAGAATTTTGATATTTTTTAAACCATAATGTTGATACTGTATTGAGTAAGTGGTAGGTACATTGAATTCATGGTAATTCTGACTGTGAGGAAATTTCTTATTTAAATTTCCACACTCATAACCCAGGTGATTGTTGAAAAATAAGCTTTTAGAGCTTGTAATCATGATTCTTTCTTTCATATTTTATGCATAAACATAAAACCATACTTTGGAATTTTAAGTGTTCCAGAAAAGTTTTCACAGTTTGAGCTTAATGGCATTTTCTCAAGCTCGATCACAAATACTTCTTCTTTTCAGATAACTTTTAAAAATGATGGGAAATAGACAATTTGTCAGTTGACCTTAGCTTGTGCTATGGGCTCAAAGTACAATAGGAAAAATCATTGTGTGCCTGAAACAAGATTTGTTCATTTGAGAACAACAAAGTGAAACTGAAGGAAAATTCATCTTAAATCAGGCTAGAAAGACTGGACCTTCTCTCAGATACCTTCTCTCAGATACAGTTTGAAAATTAACATTTCTTGGAATATTGAGAAACTTTTTTTGAATGTTACCACAAACTAAGCTCTAACATTCCGATTTTGTGAAATATTGATATTCCCATTTTACAACTAGGATAACTAAGGCTCACAATCTCCATGGGGTACTAAGTCAAGACTGGAGTGCTTTCCTACCTCCATTCTTCATTACCTCAAGCAATATTTCATTACTTCGTACAATAGCTGTACAGTGTCTAGGCCATTTAACTTTATCTCCACGTGTTGTTGTATTTGTGTGCCATCGAGCCCATTCTGACTCATACTCACGTGGATTGTTGTTGTTGTTAGGTGCCGTTGAGTCAGTTCTGACTCTCGGCTATCCCTTATACAACACAGCAAAATATTGCCCAGTCCTGTGCCTTCTTCACAATCATTGCTTTGTTTGAGCCCATTGTTGCAGCCACTGTGTCAATCTATTTCATTGAAGGTCTTCCTCTTTTATGGTGACCCTTTACCAAGTACCTCCTAACAAGATGTCCAAAATACATGAGATAAAGTCTTGCAATCCTTCCTACTAAGAAACATTCTAGCTGTACTTCTTCAAAGACAGATCTGTTGATTCTTCTGGCAGTTCATGTATAGTCAGTATTCTTTGCCAACACTTTAACTCAAAGGCACAAATTCCTCTTCAGTTTTCCTTTTTCATTGCACAGATTTCCTTTGCATATGAGGTGATTGAGAATGCCATAGCTTGAGTCCGGCGCATCTTAGTCCTGTGTGGGAAATAAAATTTTGGTTTCCCACACATATTGAAAAATCTTTTTTTTTTCCCTCAGAAATTCAGGCAAACTATCATCTTAGTCAGCAATTGAATATGGCCCAGTATTAGTTTGTCTTGAGTTTTACCATGTAGTGTAATGATTTTTTTAAAGAAACTTTGTCATAACATAAGATACCTCATCCCTTTTATTTTAATATTATTAAATCAATCCCCTTTGTTCCATATTGTAGAAAATCCATCCCAAAGTGCACTAACAAGCTATTTGTTACTTTTTTTTTAAATACTATTTCCATTGTTAACTAAAATGCAGGCAGGCCTAAGTTCATTTTAGCAGAAAGTAATAAATCCCCAAGTGGTCACTAAGAACAGTAGCAGAATTTGTCCTAACAACTCTTCCGTCCAATATCCTCCATTCATTGCTCCCGAGTTTTTTTTACAGGAGGGAGTCTATAGAGAAGAGTTGAAGGCAGTGGTGGTAATGATGATGTCAGTGACATTGAGGGCAATGATGACTACAACAACAAATTTGACATGCTCAACTGCAGAGACAAATAATAGCAGAAGGAATTCTGTCAACCATTCTTAGTCATTTGTGTGTTTGTGGTGTTGTTTTTAGGAGCCCTTAAGTCAGTTTTGACTAAAAGCAACCATTTGTAAAACAATAAAACACTGCCCAGTCCCACACCATCCTCAAAATCGTTGCTATGCTTGAGCCCATCATATCAGCCACTGGGTCAATCCATCTCGTTGACAGCCTTCCTCTTTCTCACTGACCCTCTTCTTTACCCAGTGTGATATCTTCCTTCAGGAACTGGTCTCTTATAACAACATGATCAAAGTATGACAGATGAAGTCTGGTCATTCTCACTTCTAAAGAGTGTTCTTGTTGTCTTCCTCCAGGAAGATTTGTTCATTCATTTAGCAATTAATGGTATTTTTGCTATTATTCACCAACACCACAATCCAAATGCATCAATTCTTCTGTGGTCTTCCTTAGTCCTTGTCCAGCTATCACATGTATATGAGGCTATTGAAAATAGTATGGTTTGGGTCAGGCTCATCTTAGTTCTCAAAATGACATCTTGTCTCTTAAACACTGTGAAGAGGTCTTTTTCAGCAGGCCTGCCCCATGCACTATATCCTTTGATTTCTTGACTGCTGTTTCCATAGTCATTGATTATGCATCCAACTAAAATGAAAATCTCAACAAGTTCAGTCTTTTCTCCATTTATCCATTATGATGTTGCTTATTCTTACAGTTGTGAGGATTTTTGTTTTTTTTCATATTGAGGAGTAATCCATACTGTAGGCTGTAGGCTTTGATCTTCATTAGTAAGTGCTTCAAGTCATCTTTGCATTCAGCAAGCAAGGTTGTGTCATCTGCATATCACAGGTTGTTAATGAGTCTTCCACCTGTCTTGATGCTGTGTTTTTCTACATATAGTCCATCCTCTTGGATTATTTGCTCAGCGTACAGATTGAAGTGGGTATGGTGAAAAGATAAAGCCTTGACACACATCTTTCCTCATTTTAAACCTTGCAGCACCCCATTATTCCTTTAGAATGAATGCCTCTTGCTCTATGTATAGGTTTATCATGAGCACAATTAATTGCTGTGAAATACCTATTCTTCACAATGTTATCCATAATTTGTTATGATCCACTGAGTTGAATTCCTTGGTTCATCTTCCAGCACTGTATCAGAGAATATTTTCCTTCCATTCATAAAGTTTTCAGTAGCCAACTATTTTTTTTTTTCTGAAGCAGACCTGGCCATGTCTTTCTTCCTAGTCTGTCTTAGTCTGGAATTTGCACTGAAACCTGTCCACCATGGGTGTCCCTGCTGGTATTTGAAATACTGATGGCATAGCTTCCATCTTCACAGCAACACACAAGCCACCACAGTATGACAAACTATGACAAGTGGTGGAGTATGTGTATAAAATATAAAGAAATCTGACTTTGACCTAAGGATGACTATGAATGGAAATATACACATGCACACACACATGACACATGTACACACACATAAATCAGTTGTATCAGTTAATGAACCGTCTTTTGTCTCAGATCAATAAAAGAATAAATTTATGTAGTATTTTGGGTACTTATGGTCTAGGCACTGGACTGACCCTTGGAGTCCATGATCTCAAATGGCATCTTTTTGGTCTTTAGTATCACCGATAGTGGAATTCCTTCCAAGCTTCACATTAGCTTACCTAGAGAGATGTAAAAATTATCGATATCTCACATAGATCCCACCCCAGAAAAATTACATCAGAATTTTCTAAGAAGTCAGGGCCAGGTATCTGTATTTCTTTTTTAAGTTTCCCAAACAGATTCCAAGATGAAGCTAAAGAAAGGAAGAATGGTCACCTTTGAGGTGAAACATTTATTCTGTATTATCACTATTTGATTAGATTATAAAATTCAGGAGGTGTTTTTTCATTAAACAGACTTCCTGGCAGTGGCTCTCTGACATATTGAAATATTAATTGAATTTGGCTCTCCCTTGTTCTTTCTATGTTGTTGTTGTTATTTGCCATCGAGTCTGCCCCGACTCATAGCGACCCCTCCTGGGGTTTCCGAGGCAGTATCACTATGGAAGTAGGATTGCCCAACCTTCCTTCCGAGGAGTGGCTGGTGGACTTAAACCGCCAGCCTTCTGGTTAGCAGTCAAGTGCCTTAGGCACTATGCTACCAGAGCTCCTTGTTCTTTCTATAGTCAAAATAAATCAATAATCATAAAATTGTCCCCTTTAGGGACTTGTACCTATGACTCAGATACTATTTAGTTCATTTTCTTTGTTCTTGATTCACTGTTTCCTTCTTTAAACCAAAACCATATGTTTAATCTGGGGAATCCCAGTGAAGAGAATTAGAAATTAGAGCAGGGAACATGAAGCAAAGCATCTGGTTATGCCCAGTTTTTCCACTGAAGGAAGCTAATCATTCAGGCAAAACCAACCTTATTTGATAATCTTTACATGGGAAATTGTTTAAGCATTAAAATCAATACAATTGCATAATCTTTAACCAGTTTATATGTTTTATGTATGTCTGTGCACACATGTGTTTATAAGTGCTTGTACACACTTACCAGGTACGTTCAATAATGTTAGCAAAGATTTTCCTCAAGTGGGTTCAGTTCCTTTGACTTGTATACTATCCTTTCCCATCTAATAGACTGGAAAATGAGATGGAACATTGTTCACAGTTACCATGAAAATTCAACTATTAACTCCCACAAGGCACAAAAGGAATTTCACAAACATAAAAACTAGCTTTCCAAAAGAGAAATTGTTCAGATATAGCTATTGCTGTTCTTTAAATAAATAAATAAAGCAGAAATCCTACTCTTGAGAAAAACTAAAAAGTAAAGGAAAAAGCTCTCTAAAAAATGACCTTTAATTATTATTGGCTCCTGAAGTCTAGTGAATTGGTTGATGATTCTAATGGAATGCTTTTTTCCAGTCTTGATAAGGTCAATTTCTTTAGAGAAAATTTTGGGAGCAGTCTGAGCCCAGGAAAATATCTTATCATTCCCTTTGTCTGCATGTGCTAGAATTTTCTGGACTGGCTAAACAGTATAGGTTGTATTTTTATTGCTCCAATGACCAATATTTAGCATAACTATTGCCTTTCACTCTCCTAAAGAAGAAAACCGTAGAGAAAAATGTTACTTACTTATTTCCAGTTATACTTAAATTTGGTATTTAAGTATGACAGATGTCAGAGAGATTTCTTGGCATTCTTTTTAATCTCTTAAGCTTCAGGGGGTTGCTGACAGCAGGCCTGATACTGGTGATGAGCTGGCTGTCACATCTGTGAGCAGCACCAAGAGAAAAAAGCTATAAAGATTTCTAGAACTTAAAGATTAACTAGTGAAATTACTGTAAACAGATGTTGCCCATTTCCTAAAGTGGTTTTGTGAATATACTATAACATCATACTATATCATGGATGGAGAGATTTATAAATAAATGATTGATAGATGAAAATATAACATATGGATATGTATTCAATCCTTGTTTTAATATGTACTATCACTACATATATATTACATATACATTATATACATTGTGTGTGTGTGTATAATTACCTAGTGAGAAATAGAAATTATTAAAATAATTTATAAATGAACTGAGCTTCAAATCTTTTTGCTTCTCTTAATCTCCTTGATCATAGGCCTGGAAGAAACCAACATCTTCCAAGATGTATCTCTGAGGTACATTTTCAGTTTCAATATGGAAAAAAAAAAAAATCCTTATACATTCACTCATTTATTGACATGGTTTCACAGGGGGTTATGTAAAAATCTGAATTATGCAAAAATGGAGGATGACCACATTAGATCACAAAATGGAGAATGAGTACATTGTTACATAATTGCCAGGTTGCATCTTTACTTGATTGTCACACTACTGAGAATCATAGCTTAGCCAAGTTGACATATAACCTTAACCGTCACAACCAGTCTTACTCATACCTGGCATCCTGGCATTTATTACAGCCAGTATATGTTGTTAATGTGAAAATAGTTGGATAATAGAATTTTTACTCTTATAATAAATGCAAAATGTTAGGTAACGAGAGAGTTGATAAATGCGGAGTAGGTGTGTATGACTTTAGCAATACTGACTGCTGTTGCATATTCATAAACATTCCAGTATTGATGGAAGAATATGACTGTGGTTTCCAATTTTTTAAAATTTTAAGTTGAAAAAGCTGTTTTTGAATGCTTAAGGACTAAGTTTTCATTATTTCCTATGTAATGGGTGGCACTTTTCTTTTATTAGTTTCTATTTCTCAGTCTTAATGTTTGCTACAGAACAGAGGCAGTAGTATGTGTAGCTCTCCCTTGCTTCTAAGTGACTGCAAGTGCTAATTTTAGACCACTATGATGAAACTACAACAATCTAAGACAATTTAAAATGAATATAACTGTATGTTTTTATTAGAGTGAAGTGTATTTTTTCTTTTCCTCTTAAACCATTTAAAAAGTGGTTTGAGTTTCTAGGCAAAAATTGACTAGTTGTCTAATTTGTTGGTACTCTGGTTCCATGTGAAGTTAATAGCCATTATTGAAGAAAGTGTGTTTCATGGAAAGGAATTGAAAAACTCTGGGTAACCCACATTGAATAGACTTGTTTATATATATCTACATTATGCTGAGATGCCTTTGAGTTTCTAAGATTACAATGCCATATGCTGGGTTTTCTGAATATATTCAACCCCAAAATCCTTTTTAAAAGAAACCTATTGATGGCTGAGTTAGCCATAAACAAACAATGCCATTGCTATGCAGTTGATTCTGACTCATAGCAGCTATATACTGACCATATAGGCTATAGTAGAACTGCTCCCTAGGGTTTTAAAGGCTGTAACCTTTATGAAGGCTGACTGCTACATCTTTCTCTCACAGAGCAGCTTGTGGGTTTGAGCTACTGACCTTTCAGTTAGCAGCCAAGCTGCTTAACTATTTGTGACATCAGGGCTCTGAGAGAGCTGTACCTATAGAATATCCTTTGGGAAATATTGAGTCTTCTGGAAAGTGGAGCTGAAACAGTTTTGGATTAAAACCAATCTCTGGGGATAAACTTAAGTAATCATCACCCCAGAGACTGCTGAATTACTGTCTTATTAATGGTTTCTATTCTCTTGAAAAATAATAAGCTTTGGTACTTATTAATGTGAAAAAAACAATTGAGTCAGGAGCATATCATTAGTTATATTAAAAAAACAGTTCAGAATTTTCTCTCTCATAATGGAATTTTTAAGGAATTTTTGCTTTTGTTTTCTGTGGATTTTTAAATTAAGTTTAGTTTTCCTTTGGTGGTCTGTGGTTTCTGGAATGCAAAAAGATCCGAGTGTTCACGTCATTCTGTGGTCTAAGGATTCTTTACTTGTCATGTCTTTCTGAAAGTAAAATATTCCTCTTCTGTAAATTCTACACTGGGTGATCCCACATGAAGACCTGTAGATTATTAAAGCCGTACTAGTACAAAGAAATGGTAACATGATAAATAGACCCCACAAAAAATAGCTTTACTTTTGTAACTCAGATTTCCCATAGGGAAACGATACTTGATCTGCTTACCTCACAGAGATGTCATAAAATAAAAATAAAAATACTGTAGTGTGTGTGAAAGTGTTTTATCAATTGCGAAGCAATGTGCAAAACAAGGTACTTCAATAATGAGAATGATCGTGATTCCCAGCTGTACATGCTTATCTGAAAAATGAAGCAGCTTATACACTCACCAAATACAAACTAGTCTCCGGCTCAAATGCCAATTGTGTCAAGGAAGAAGTTTATTTCAAATTATAATTCACTTTAGGAAAAACACTGGGAGAAATAAATAAATATTGATAGTGATTTTTATGAGTTTTCTAAAATTTCAGAAATCAGCTCTTCAAGAAATTGTTAAGATAAAAATAAGAGTGGTGGGTTTTTTTGAGGAATATTTTTTAAGCTTTCTCCCCCCTCCTTAAATATCAGAAGACAACAACCCCTCAGTTTTTTTTAAGTTATTCTTTTATCTAAGATATAGTTATTTTAAGAGAAAATTTCTGAGACAGTGAAGAAAAAGCCTCAATGATCAAAGTCTTGTCTTGTTAGAAAAGTTACATAGTCCTTAAAAAAACACAGGTCACAATATGTCTACTCAATTTTGATTTTTTTTTGTAACTCGCAGATGTTTCTACACAGCTGGATCTAGAAGAAAGTAGTTTAGAGAAGGAAAATGTGAATCCGTAGTAAGGTCATGGTATTATGCTACTGAATAACATATTTTGAGGTTCACATAAATCACATATAAATCTTTTAAGAATGCAATTAACAACTATATTTTACCAAATAACAATGTAATTGCAATTACTGATTATAAAGTCAGACAATAATAAAAACATTTAAAGATAAAACCAAAACCATCTAAATCTGTTTGTATTTTATTTAAAATTTTCTGTAATTTACATTTTGATTTGAAACTCTCAGTATGCTTTTCTCACCACATGTATTTAGATTTACTTTAGAAAAATTGAGTCATAGTATGCATATTTTTGTAACATTTTTGTTATGTAAATGTTTTTGTGGGTATGTCCATATGCAAGCTATGCATTATAATGTTTAATAGCTATATGATATTCTATTCTAGTGATTATTATCATTTTTAATCAATCCTAATTGTTGGGCTTTTTGATTGTTATTTTTTCCTCATATAAAAATTAATTTGATGAATATCATTAAGCTGAAATCTTTGCATACTTGTCACTTATTTCTTCAGGTTCAAATCATATGCGGAATTGTAAAGTCAAAATTTAATTTTGTACATCCTGCTAGATTTCTTTTAAGAAAATGTAGCAATTTTCTCTCTGCCAGTGTATGACAATGCCCTTTTCCCCATCCTCCTTTCAGTTATGAAAGTGGTGTCAAGTGCATTTTATCCTTTATAAACCTAATAGATAAAAAGTGATGTTTCATTATCTTAGTCTGCATTTATTTTGTTAACAATGAGGTTGAACATCTTTTCATATGTATTATTGGCCATTCTTTTGTGATGTGTGAAATAGGTTAATTTCTATTTTTCTCCATTTTACCTTTTTTTCTCATAATTTTTCATACTTTTCCAATAGATATTAACATTTTACATTTTATCTAAAACATTTTCTCATTTCCCAGTACTTTTCCACTTCTGTAAATAAGTAAATGATTGTCTTGGCCTTTGATACACCATTAAAAAAGCAAATATCTTTTCTACTCAGCAAATAATGGGAGAATTTTGGGAGTGACATCTAGGGCGTCAAATGAGACCTTGATCCACAGCAATGAGATCTTCATAATAATGTCTTGTATGTGGTGGTGAAGTGGTTTATATCAAGGTGAAAGTAGCCATGTACATGTTTGTTTGAGTGTTTCTGTAAGTGTAGTCTGAGCTCTGTTTCCATTAGAATTCCTTGCAGTGCTTCCTTCACATCAGATACCTGGTCCCTCTCCAGCCTTGTTAATTCTGGGGCTGGACCCAGGAACCTGCATTATTCCCATGTGTTTTCAATGCATGTTAAAGTTTAAGAACCCCTGCTTTGAGTAATATGTGAATATTAATCCCCAGACATAGTCAATAAATTGTTATACAAAAAGGCTATTACAGAAAATGGCCAGATATTTCTGGTTGTACTCAAAGAGTCCTTGCCTATCTCTGCTAAGAATAGTCTGAGATGGAAAAATGGTTCTCAAGAAGGTTTCTTTATTTTTCACTTGGCAAGTGAACATGGACACAGCATAAGCTCTAGAGTCCCTAGCAACTGCCACCCCAAAGGGGAGTGGTTTCAGTATTTTATAGGTTTTAAGGAGATAGGGGATTTATACCTATTCATCAGATTTCTGGGAATGGGTGGGGAAAAAGTGGGGCATGTAAAGCAGTGTGTGAGAACATTAGGCTTCCAATATAGAGTCAGAGTCCATTTTGTTTGGTCAAGGTAAAATCATGAGGAGGTTTGCACACTGTGAGGTTGACATGACTTGGTTTTGAAGGGCTGTGGGTGGAGTCCTGGTTGGTACTTTTGGCTCAATACCAACATCCCAGAAAGGCTGTGTAGCAGGTGTATGTTTTTGTTTTGTGCTTGCATGCATTTCTCAATTCTTGACAGTGACTTGTTAGGGGAACTCAGTTCACATAATGATCAAGAATAGTCACTAGTTGTTTGTTAAAGATTAGGGCAACTCACTATCTCATGAATTCCTATGTCTCACAGTGTGGTAGTTCAGTTTGTGTGTCAACCTGGCTGGGCCTGGTTGAATGACTGGGCAGCTGGATGTAGTATTCCCCATGATAAGACTAGTAATCAGCTCCATGGTGGAATCTACTGGGAGTAGCTGATCTAGGGAATGTGGTCTGCTTCCTGTATGTAAGCAGAAGCCTTGGGGAGTGGTCTCTAGCTTATGGCACACGTGGACCCTGCATGTAGCTGTATCATTGTTTAGCACCCTGCCATGCTCTGTCAACCTGGGGACTTAAAATGGACTTAAATTAATAGCCTGCTGTGTGGTTTGGTAACGTCAGGACAGTGCCTTTTTACTTGTCAATCTTGGCATTGGCAGCCTCAGCAGCCAGCAGCTGTCTGAGTGAAGAAAAGCCTCTAGCTTCAGTGGGCCAGGAACTGGAGGCAGAGCTGAAGCCCAAGGCTGAGGGGCTTTCATCCAGCCCGTAGAGCCTGGCACTTTGAACTTGGACTTAAAGCCTCCAAACTGTTAGAGAATAAACTCCTGTTTGTTAAGGCCATCCCATATGTGGTATATTCCTGTCAGAGTGGCCCTAGGTAGCCAGAACACACAGGTATGGAATTTTCCAAAGTATTTTCCCCAACCTGGCCTTTCCTGACTTTTTCAAAGCCTTTGATGATGATTTCATTACCTTTAGCACCCTTCTTCTATATGTGGAATGTTACTGAAAAAAAAAATGTCCTCCTAACGTATACTACACTTAAAAAAGTTTAAGTAACTCACTGATGTGATACTTCCTTTTTGTTAGAAGAAACCATGTATCATCAAATTTCCTTTGCCACTGTACCTCCCAGGAAGTCCAAAATTAAGACTAATGCCTGGTTTTAGGAAATGCATCAGTTTACATTTTTTATATCATTACCTACGTCAGTCATTTGTATAACTTTGCTTTTATCCTTATTTCTATGGTTCTATTCTGTGTTTGGGAGAAGCTCTGATGGCTTATCTTTAATGGTAAACTATCACAAAAATATCATATGCTCAGAAATGCAGGGAAAGCATGATAATAAATGTAAAGAACCCAAATAAAATAACAAAATGTGGATCCTCTCTTTATAGTTTGCCTTAGTCTTCTGAGATTGAGAACAGTATAGTAATTACTAGATTCCAATGTGGCATGCTAGGTTACCTAGAGAGGTTGTTAAGAAGCTAATGTTTTTACTATATGCCAGACACTATGTTAAAAATCTTTGTATTTATTAAACATATATATCATTCCATCTTATTCTGTGATTTGGGATATTAGCACCAATCAGTATTTTCATTCACAAATTAGGATATCAGGCAAAGATAATTTAAGTGTCAAGTGACTTTAAGCCAGTGAGATTTTGTGTTACTCAAGTTGACTAAATCTAATTAAAGTGGTTCTTAAAAAATAGAAGAGAGAGGCAAAAGAGGAGGTTGAAATGATGTGAGAAAATTCCATTTGGCCATTTCTGACTTTGAACATGGAGCCATGAGCCAAGGAATAGTGGCAGCCTTTGTTGTTGTCATTAGATGCCATTGAGTCATTTACAACTCTTAGCGACCACATGTACAACAGAATGAAATACTGCCCAATCCTGCACCATCCTCACAATCTGCTATGTATGAGCATGTCATAGTAGCATGGTGTCAATCCATTTTTTGAGGGTCTTCCTTTTTATAATTGATAATCTACTTTACTAAGCATGATGTACTTCTCCAAGGACCACTCCTCTTGATAATACGTCCAACATATTTGAGATAAAATCTTGCCATCCTCACTGCTAAGGAGCATTCTGGCTGTACTTCATCCAAGTCAGATTTGTTCATTCTTCTGGTAGTACATGACACAGATCCTATTCTTTGCTAACACCATGAGGCATCAATTCTTTGGTCTTTCTTATTCATTGTCCAGTTTTTGCATGTATATGAGACAATTGAAAATGCCATGGATTGGAACAAGTGCACTTTCATCCTCAGAGTGACATCTTTGCTTTCCAACACTTTAAAGAAGTCTTTTGTAGCAGATTTGCCCAATTCAATACATTATTTGCTTTATTTACTACTGCTTCCATTGGTGTTGATTATGGATAGAGGTAAATGAAATCCTTTACAACTTAGATCTTTTCTCTGTTTATCATGAAGTTGCTTATTGGTGTAGTTGTGAGGTTTTTTTTTTTTTTTCCTGTTCAGGTGTGATCCACAGCAAAGTCTTTGATCTTCATCACTAAATGCTTCAGGTCCTCTTCACTTTCAGCAAGCAAGGTTGGGTCATCTACATATGTTGTTGTTGTGTGCCGTTGAGTTGGACCTGACTCATAGCGACTTCTCCTTGGGTTTCTGAGGCAGTAGCACTATGGAAGTAGATTGCCCCATCTTCCTTCCCAGGAGTGGCTGGTGGGTTTAACCACCAGCCTTCTGGTTAGCAGTCAAGTGCCTTAGGCACTATGCTACCAGTGGGTTGTTAATGAATATTAAGCTGGAAAAGACAAGGAAACTGATTTTCACCTAGAGCTTCCAGAACAGAATATAGTCTTACTGACACCTGAATTTTGGCCCAGTAAGACCTGTGGCAGTCTTCTGGCCTAAATAACTGTAAGAATGCCAATATTTGTAGTTTAAAACCATGAAGTTTGAGGTAATTTGTTATGGCAACCATAGAAAACTAATACACCAAATTTCTTATATTTTAGGAGCACATTCACTACATTTTAATAAATCCAATTTTTAGCCCAGGTGTATAAATAAGCTAGATCTTATATCTTTGAAGAATTGTCCAATCAATTATGACTTAGTTCTACTTTCAATCTGGAAACATGGGAACCAGCACATTTCATAAACTGTCCCTTCTCTGACCATCTTTCCACATGTTATATAATATAGATACAGATGCAATATGGCTTGGGAGCTTACAAAGGATAAAGACAAGGTCACATAGATGTGAAGATCTTATTTGATTTGAGAGAAGACAAATCTGAAGTGGACTTATAGAACACTTTTTACAGATAATAAAGCCCAGATGTATGAATCTGCTTTGTACTAATTTAAAAGATAATCAAAATAGCTTCAACACTATGGGAGGTCTCTTAGTAAACATGAATTTAGATTTAGCACAATTCATTTGAAAACCAGGAAGTTTGCCTGAATAATGTAAAATTATTTCCATTTATGAGAACAGATATTAGAGGGAAGTAATATAATCATGCCAGTCTGCCTGGGTAACTCATCATCATCAGTAAGAGCTAGACAAGATGAAAAGAACCAGTTATGCCTACCCATAAACAAATGTTGATAAAAGGGTAGACTTCATAACTGTCAGCCTATGTTTGAAGACTGTAATCACAGAGGAAGGGGCAGAAAGTGCTTAGCATAACACCAAAAGCTGCTCGGAGAAGTCATCTGATGAAGGGGAAAAGATAAGAAATTTTAAAGAAAATGTCAGAGGAAATTGCTTGGTGGTAAAAGCTCTACTTATGTATGACTTTTAAGGAAATTATATCCTTAGGAAATTGTAAGTTCTTAAAATATCTTAAATAAAAGTGGACATAACTAAATATTCACTAGATCAAGCTTAGTATTCTCAAACTTAAAAGAAATGGTTTTATATATCATAGCTCTTCATATGCCTGAGGAAAAGTCTGAATTTGTGTGAATATGTGCTAATATAGGATCCTAGTAGGATACTCAACTTCTTTTCCATTCAAATCTGATAACTCAAAGGTTACCCTAAGAACCCAACATACCTACATGAGTAATTCTGTGTGTGAATAATTGCATATAAATTCAAATTAAAAAGAATATATAAAATCAAAGCCAAACCAAACTTCCTGCCATCTAGTCAATTCTGTCTCATGGTGACCCTTACTGGGTTTCCAAGGCTGTACATCTTTATGAAAGCAGACTGCCTCATCTTTTCCATGGAATGGCTGGTGGGTTTGAACACAGACCTTTTGGTTAACAGTCAAATACCTTAACCACTACACTACCAGAGCTCCTTTTAGAATATATAAAATGCTTAATAAAGCACTATACATGCAAGACCAGAACAAGGGGATACTGTATGGTTTAAAATAAGGAAGGGTGTATGTCAGGGTTGTATCCTTTCACCATACTTATTCAATCTGTATCCTGAGCAAATAATCCAAGAAGTTGGATGATATGAAGAACACGGCATCAGGATTGGAAGAAGACTCTTTAACAACCTGTGATACTCAGATGACACAACCTTGCTTGCTGAAAGCGAAGATGGTTTGAAGCACTTACTGATGAAGATTAAAGACTACAGTCAGCAGTATGGATTACATCTCAACATAAAATGAAAATCCTCACAACTTGGACTAGTAAGCAGCATCAGGATAAACGGAGAAAAGATTGAAGTTGTCAATGATTTTATGTATTACGTGGATCCACAATCAACACCAATAGAAGAGATAGTCATGAAATCAGATACTGTATTGCACTGGGCAAATCTGCTGCAAAAGACTTCTTTAATATTTGAAGAGCAAAGATGTCTCTTTAAAGAGTAAGGTGCACCTAACCCAAGTCATGGTATTTTCAATTGCATCATATGCATGTGAAAGCTGGACAATGGATAAGGAAGATCTAAGAAGAATTGATGCTTTCTGGTAGTGGTATTGGTGGAGAATGCTGAAAGTACCATGGACTTCCAGAAGAACTAACAAATCTGTCCTGGAAGAAGTTCAGCTGGAATGCTCTTTGGAAGTGAGAATGACCAGACTTTGTCTCACCTACTTTGGTCATGTCGGCAGAAGGGACTGTCCTCTAGAGAAGGATATCATGCTTGGTAGAGTAGAGGGTCAGCAAAAAAGTAGAAGACCCTCAACAAGATGGATTGATACAGTGCCTGCAATTATGGGCTCAGGTAGAGTAAGGATTTTGAAGATGGCACCCAACCAGGCAGTGTTTCACTCTGTTGTACATAGGGTCACTGTGAAACATAGTTGACTTGATGGCACCTAAAAACAACCAACAACAATACATGCAGAATGATATATAATATCATATAATATATGTGTGTATATATAAATGTGTGTGTGTGTGTATGTGTATAGTTAAGTCTTCTGTATATATGTAAAACAATCTCCACATAAGCATTGAGAGCTTACTGAAATGAAGTCTGTGCTGTGCTGTCCATGTGGAGCAATGGAAAAGTTCTAGATTTCAAAACACTGGCCATCCATTACAGGAAATAAAATAGGAATCCATTATAAAACAATAAACAGTGTGATTCAGTGCATAAATAAATATTAAAGTATGAAGCATAATTAAAAAATCATTGACAACTAGAATACTACCGCAGGGTTTTCTGGGGGAAAAGGGTGCTTAAAGTAAGGCTTGAGAAATGAGTAAAATTTTGTGGAAGGGACTTTCAAGAAAAACACTTAGCAGTTCACAGATTCAAGAGAGGAAATAACAAGATTGGCCTAGGGAATTACTATAGCATAGTGTCTATGAGTACAGGCCTTGGAGTCAGATTTGAGTGATAGCTCTATGACTTACTTGTGTGACCTTAGGTATTATGTAATCATTCTGTGCCACCCTTCTTTTTTCTGTAAAATGCAGATAACTATCATCATCTATCTTATGGTATTATTTTGAGCATTAAATACGTTCACATATATAAAGCACTTAGACTAAAACCTAGTACGTAGAAAGCATTCAATTAATATTGGCTATTATTATTATTATTCAGATTATTGTGCAATAATAATTGTTCATATTGTTCAGAATATGTGATTTTCATGGCTAGAATGAAACCATATCATAGTAATAGCAA
The DNA here is from genome assembly GCF_000298275.1 of Orycteropus afer afer. Lineage (NCBI taxonomy): Eukaryota > Metazoa > Chordata > Mammalia > Tubulidentata > Orycteropodidae > Orycteropus > Orycteropus afer. The sequence continues at coordinate 10,893,814 of NW_006921650.1, read as the reverse complement.
CTAGCACTTGTTACAGACTGAGTGATAGAGCACTCAATGCTTTGTCTACATTTTTATTTTATTCACAACAATAATCCTGAGAGGTAGGTATCATTTCTTTGATTTTATAGATGATGGGGCTGAACTTTATAGAAAAACATTTTTTTTTCCCCAAGAATTCTACAGGTAGTAAAAAGTCATATAATTTGAAATCAGTTCTTTTGGCCACCACCCCAGTGTTTTAAGTGTTGCGTTATAATGCCTTAACTGAATCTTAGAGGATCTTTAAATTTAGGCAAAGGAATTTAATCCTGAAAAATGTATCTCAAAGAGTCAGTCAAAAGAGTTTGCTGGATGGGTAAGAAATAGAGAATAGGCTAGATTCAGGAAAGCTTCTCATGTCACAGTTGTAATGGTCTTGGTAAGGTGTGGGAACGAGCACCTGCTCTAGGGTGACACTGCTGAGACCCAAGAGGTCATGAGAGTGCACTAGATTTGTTCAGAAAGAAATGGACAAGACTTTTTTTGGGACTGACAGATAGATATCAGTTAGCATGACTCTTGATCATGGAACCTGTATGGCTAGGAGAATGGCAGATTCTTGTGGCCTGAAGCAGAGAAAGGGGAGGAATTTTGGCTCTTTTAATTTAAGCCCATGGCTAAGAGGGTCTCCTCTTTATCTCTGTACTTTTCACAGTACCAGCAGGGTCTACTGACCATGGCTTTCATAAGATTGGTAGTTAGCTTTCCTATTGCCCTGTGTTGTATTTCTCTTGCCCCTTGAGAGCTCTTGTTCACATTTTCTGAGCTACATGCTGTACTGAAGTCACTTAAGAAAAGACAAAGTACTCCTGGAAGACACTAGTTGCTCTTAATGCAGTCGTGAGTTTATGCTTTGTAGCCTCAGACCCTTTACAAGGAAGGAGTAGAAATAAACATCGTGGCTAATTCACTTCTGCGATGTAAGAGATTTCTTAAAAGAAAATGCTGCTAACAGTAAACTGTTTATATAAACCACAGATAAATCATAATGGAATGGTAATTTTACTTTATATCCATGTCTCTCCTTGGGGAACTCCAAGTACTCTAAAGATGCTATCTCATTACTATTTTACATGCTTCTGAAATTTAGACAGAAACCATAATTTTATCCAATTTTATATAAGGATCTGAGTCTTAGAGAATTGTCTTGTCAATACATAGAAGTGAATTATCCATTTTTACAGAAATAATTTTCAGTGATTGGCTGATGGTTTCATGAAATTGAAAAAACAAAAACCAAACTCACTGCAGTCGAGTCGATTCAACTCATACCGACCCCTCCTTGAGTTTCCAAGACACTATCTCTATGGAAGTAGGTTGCCCAATCTTCCTTCTGAGGAGTGGCTGGTGGGTTTGAATCGCCAGCTTTCTGGTTAGCAATCAAAGTCAAATGCCAATTAGTCACCTGATTTAAGGGGAAAACAAAACAAAACAAAACAAAAAAAAAAAAACCACCCTGATGTCCTCTGTTGAAAAGAAGCAAACCAAAACATCTCCTTAACCTATTTCAGTAAAGATGCTTAGGTAGTATAAACAATTCGTGCTAGAAAACAAGAAAACCCTGTGGAGTAGTTTGACTCAGTAACACATGGGGTCATCATGAGTGAAAACTGAGATTAAGGCAATGTTTTTTTTTGGGGGGGGGGCAGAGAAGGAGAGGGTAACCTATTTCAGTATATATATTTGCAGCATTTTGTACACATGGGCTGAAATTAATATCTGCAGCCAACAACAGAATGTATTCTCTTCACTTTATCCATTATAGTAAACTATCACACAGTTACTTGGGAAAGTTATTGATGAGACAGATTAGATTTTCAACAATATCTAAGAACCCTGAGGGAGCTCTGGTAGCATAGTGCCTAAGGCACTGGACTGCTAACAGAGGGCTGGTGGTTCAAACCCATCAGCCACTCCTCAGAAGGAAGATGGGGCAATCTACTTCCATAGTGATACTGCCTCGGAAACCCAAGGGGAGGGATCATGATGAGTCGGGTCCAACTCTACAGTACATAACAACAACAACAACAACAAGAACCCTGAAGTTTTTTAGGTAAATGTGTGAATCAGTCAGAATATAACTGTCTTCTGTGTCCTCTATTGCTTCAGTTAAGCCAACAGTACTAAATGACACATCAATATCCTCATCAGAACATGATCTCTGCAACCAAATATGGCAAGCAAAGGATGATGCATCATTACTGTACAGTTTTTAAGAGTACAAAAATAAAATGAGAATATACCTTTGACCATACATAGGTTTGCTTGATGATAGTCCTACATGTGTATTTGTATGTGCTACAAAAATATCCAGATACATTACAGAGTTAACAGGAGAAGGTTGGGATAGCTTCTTAGGTATAACCAAGCACCTTGAGGAAGTGAGTCACTGGGCCTGTGGGCTTGGGACCATGGTTTTGGAAGGTAGCAAGCTCAAGTGACACAACACAGTACACAAAAACATTGTTCTGCATCCTACTTGAGTGAGTAGTGACTCAGGTCTTAAAAGTTTATGAGCAGCCATCTAAGATACAGTTATTCATCTCTCCTTGCCCAGAGGAAAGAAAAGTGAAGAAAATCAAAGACATACAGAAACAATTATTCCAAGGAACAAATGGATCAAAGTACATGACCCTAAGACCAGAAGAATTAGACAGTGCTTGGCTACCAATGCTAACCACTCAGAAAGGAGTAAAAATTGAAGATGCTGGATAGGAGGAAAAAATATGCAAAATTCAAAAACATAAATATGACCAGAATTACTGGTCAGATAGAAACTGGTGAAACCCCTGAGACTATGGCTCTGGGTTACCCTTCAGACCTCTAATTAGACTCACTCCCACAGGTTAGCTCTCAAATAATAGACAGGCCTATGGGCTGAACACCTACTTCAGGGAGACACATTCCTTAGAACAGTCAACCACGAGAAATTAGAAGGGAAGAATTTGCATAGGGAGACAGCTAGACAGACAAGAATACACAGGTAATGTGGCTTTGGGACCATAATCGCAGGGGACATCAAGCTCAATTGGCATAACATAGTATACAAAACATTGTTCCACCTGCTACTTTGGCGAATAGTGACTGGGGTCTTGAAAGCTAGCAAGCTGCCGTCTAGATGCAATAATGGGTCTCTCCTCGTCCAGAGCAAAGAAAGAATGAAGAAAACCAAAAATTCATGGAAACAATTAGTCCTAGTGACTGGTACACCATCTGATCTGCAGCCTGTATGACTGTGAGACCAGAAGATCTAGATGGTGCCTGGCTACCAGTGTCATCCACTTGGAAGGGGATCTATGTAGGAGATCCTGGATAGAGAGGGAGAACAATGTGGAACAAAACTCAAAATCATTTGG
>NW_006921650.1:10849979-10889512 GCF_000298275.1 Orycteropus afer afer | reverse complement strand
AGGAGTGGCTGGTGGGTTTGAACCGCCAGCCTTCTGGTTAGCAGTCAAGTGCCTTAGGCACTATGCTACCAGAGCTCCTTAGCTCAATATGGTTGGTCTTAATATAATATCCCATATTTTCATTGATCTTAATTTTATGTATAGCTAAACATGCCCATTCTTTGTTTACTCTATTTTCAAAGAGAAAATATTTTAGAACTATGAGTATGTTCTCCATGCAGATATTTCGCTAGTAATTATGAGAGATAATGCTTCTGTTATTTTTAAACAGATTCTTATCTTTACCTTACTTCTTTAGCTATGTATTTCAGTGGTGAGGAAAAGGATATTTGGATTGCAAACCCTACCTTAATGGTCTGTTAAATCATTCAATATGAACACTTGTTTTTAGCTACAAAGTGATTAGGAACTAGTGATTGTGTTTGGTAATTAATGAACTGTTCTAAAGTGATCCAGGGCCAAATTTAAGCATTTATTACCATTCTTTTCCATGACTGACTTCCAGTTGAAGTCCTCACATGTTAGTCATCAAAGTATTCTTTCTGACTTGAACATCCTGAGAAAGAGACATTCTCTGGTACCTAATATAACCTGCACATATCTGTAAGGAGCAGAGTCAAATAGAAGCAAAGAAAGTTGCTGAAGTGTTTGACTGATGTTGGATATTGCCCAAGTATTGCTTAAAGTTGTCTGTGCAACTGTCTTTTCTGTACGTGAGCACCCATTTTGTCTGTTCCTTGACTCCTCCTCAGCATCTATTTCTAGATGAGTTTTCTTCTGCCTTGCCAGGATTTAATTAGACTCATCACATGTTTTTACATAAAAACCTCATAGTTGAAAAATATTTTATTTCACTTCTATGGCTATTTCTTATCAAGAATATTATATTATAAAGTTCTTTATTAAGTTGTAATGCCTTTAACTATATAAGCCATTTGATATATAGACAGCCTTATATTTTCTTTCCTTAAAAACCTGCCTTATGAGATGCACAAAGTTTATATTAAGATGAGAACTCTTAAACTGAAAATAGAACTTCTATATGACCTACTGACTCCACTTCTCTATGTAGGTATATACCAGAAAGCCTTGAAAACAGAGATTCAAACACAAATGTGTACACCAATGTTCATTACAGCACTATTCACAATAGTCAGAATTTGGAAACCACTAAAATGCCCGTTAACAGATGAATGAATACATAAAAATTGGTACATGAACAGAGTGGAATACTACTCAATAAGTAGGAGAAATGAAATCTTGATACATGCTACAATATGGATTGTTGCTGTGATGCTAGAATCTATGCCATTGGTATTTCAAATACCAGCAGGAACACCCATGGTAGACAGTTTTCAGCAGACCTTGCAGAATAAGACAGACTAGGAAAAAGGACATGGTGGTTTACTTCCAAAAATTTGGCCACTGAAAACCTTAAGAGTAGCAGTAGAACACTGTCAGACACAGTGCCAGAATATGAACCTCTAAGGTGGCTAAGACACTTGCCTGCTAACCAGACGGCTGGAGGTTCAAACCCACCAGCCACTCCTCGGAAGGAAGGTTGGGCAATCCTACTTCCGTAGTGATACTGCCTCGGAAACCCAAGGAGGGGTCGCTATGAGTCAGGGCCGACTCCACGGCACATAACAACAACAACAACAACAAGGCTGGAAGGCACTCAGGATACTACTGGGAAGGAGCTGCCTCCTTAAAGGTTAGCAGAGTCAACCTTAATGATGTGGATGGAGTAAGGATTTTGGGACCTTAATTTGCTGATGTTACATGATTCAAAATGTGAAGCAGCTACAAACATCCATTAATAATCAGAACATGAAACATATGAAGTATGAATCTAGGAAAATTAGAAGTCATCAGAAATTAGATAGAATGCATAAAGATGAGTATCCTAGGCATTAGTGATGTTCTGGTGCTGATCATTTTAAATCAAACAATCATACAGTCTCTTATTCTAGCAATGACAAATTGTAAAAGAATAGGATTGCACTCATTGTCAAAAAGAACATTTCAAGATCTCTCCTGAAGTACAATGCTATCAGTGACAAGATAGTACCCACATACATACCAGGGAGAACAGTTAACAGGACTATTACTCAAATTCACACATGAACCACTAAAGCCAAAGTTGAAGGAGCTGAAGTTTTTTTTCTCCCAAGTTTTGCAATCTCAAATTGATCAAATATGTGATCAACATGCATTAATAATTATTGATGATTGGCATGCCAAAGTTGGAAACAAAGAATGTTCAGTAGTTGGAATATATGGCCTTGGTGATAGAAAAGATGCTGAGATCAAATGATAGAATTTTGCAACATCAATGAATTATTCATTGCGAATAACTTTTTTTCCCAAGCACATACGTAGTAACTAAACACATGTACCTTGCCAATGGGATACACAGGAATCAGCTGGAGTACTTCTGTGGAAAGGGGCCATGAAGAATCTCAAAAACATTAGTCAGTACAGTGCTAGGGCTGATCGTGGAATAGATTATCAGTTGCTCATATACAAGTGCAAATTGAGGCTGAAGAAAAATAAGTTCACAGGACCCAAAATAAGACCTTAATTATATCCCACCTGAATTTAGAGACCATTTCAAGAATAGATGAATGCAATACCAATGACTGAAGATCAGATGAGTTGAGGCATAAAAGAAAGAGAAGGTCATTACAAAGACAGGGAAGAAAGAAAAGACCAAAAATACATGTCACTAAGAGACTCTGAAACTTGCTATTAAATGTAACTAGTTAAAATGAATAGAAAAAATAATGAAATAAAAGAGCTTACCAGAAGATTTCAAAGGGAAGCTAGAGAAAACAAAGTAGAATATTATAATGAAATGTATAAAGATGTTAGAATACCACAAGGGAAGAACACACTTGGCATTTCTCAAGCTGAAAGAACTATAGAAAAAGAAATCAATCTTTAAGTTAAAATACTGAAGGATGCTGTGGGTATAATACTGAATGTAGGAGACATCAAAAATAATTAGTCAACATTCTACCATTTCAGAAGGTAGCATATAATCAGGAGCTGATGATATTGAAGGAAGAAATACAAGCTGCACTGAAGACATTGGTGAAAAACAAGCCTCCTAGAATTGACAGAATGCCAATTGAGATGTTGCATCAAAAGGATGCAATAGTAAAAGAGCTCACTAGTTTATGCCACGAAATTGCTAAGACAGCTATCTGGCTAACTGACTGGAAAAGATCCACATTTGTACCCATTCCAAAGAAAAGTGATCTAATAGAATGCAAAAATTATTGAATGATATCACTAATATTACATGCAAGTAAAATTTTCTGAAAATAAATAAAAAACAGTTGCAGCAGTACATGGAGAATTTCCAGAGATTGAAGTTCCTGATGTCAGATGGATCTTGGCTGAAAACAGAAAATGGAAGAAACAGGTTTACCTGTGTTTTATTGACAATGCAAAGTCATTCAGCTGTGTGGCTCATAACAAATTATGAATAACATTGCAAACAATGTGAGTTCCAGGTCCCTTAATAGTGATCATGAGGAACCTGTACATAGACCAGAAGGCAGTTCTTTGAACAGAACAAGGGGATACTGCGTGGTTTAAAATCTGTAAAGGTAGATGTTAGGGCTGTATCTTTCAGTATACTTAATCAAACTGTATGCTGAGCAAACAATCCAAAACCTGGACTACATGAAGAAGAATGCAGCATTGGAATTAAAGGAGGATTCATTAACAGCCTGCGATATACAAATAATACAACCTTGCTTGCTGAAAGTGAAGACTTGAAACACTTACGATGAAGATCAAAAATCCTCACGAGTGGACCAATAAGCAGCATCATGATAAACATAGAAAAGGTTGAAGTTGTCAAAGATTTCACTCTACTTGGATCCACAATCAATGCCGATGGAAGTAATAGTTGAGAAATCAAAAGATATATTACATTGGGCAAATCTGCCACAAAAGACCTCTTTAAAATGTTAAAAAAAAAAAAAAAAAAAGTCACTTTGAAGATTAAGGTACACATGACCCAAGCCATGGCTTTTCAGGACAATGAATAAGGAAGATAGAAGAACTGTTGAATTTGAATTATGGTTTGGCAAAGAATATTAATTATACCATGGACTGCCAGAAGAACAAAAAAATCTGTCCTGGATGAAGTATAAATAGAATGTTACTTAGAAGTGAAGATACTGAGACATTGACTCTCATAATCTGCTCACATTATCAGGAGGGACCAGTCCCTGGAGGAGGAGATCATGCTTGGTGAAGTAGATGGTCAGTCAAAGAGGAAGACCTCGCATGAGATGGATTGACACAGTGGCTACCCTGATGGGCTTGAGCATAGAGATCGATGATTGTGAGGATGGTGTAGGGTTGGGCAGAGTTTCATTCTGTTGCACATGGGGTCAATGTGAGTCAGAAGTGACTCAGTGGCACCTAAAAAGAACAACACAATATGGATGGATATGGAAGACATTATGCTTAGTGACATAAGTCAATTACTACCAGTACTGTACAACCTCACTTAAAAGACTAGAAAAGGCAAATATATAGAGAAAGAAATTTATTAGCAGTTACTGGTGTGAGAGGGAAGGGGAGAAGGGGATTGACAGTGATGGAAATAGCATGTTGATTATGGGTAGGGTTATTGTCATAGTTGGCAATAAGTTGTACATCTATAAAAAGTTGAGTTGACACAAGTTGTGTGATAGATATATTTACAATGGGGTGGTTGGGAAGAGAGAAGGAATAGCTGCTGAGGCTGCAATGTACAACAAAACCTCATGGGATTTGATTTCTTGGTTTGGAGGTTCAGGGTCATGGTTTTATGGAACATCCCAATTAATTGGGCTCACATGTTTAGTGCTTTTATTGTGCCTCCTAGTTTGATGTGTAGTGTCTGGGAATTAAAAAAAAAAAAACATCTTGTAAGCAGCCACCCAGGTAGAACAATTGGTAACTATTCACCTGGACCAACAGAGTAAACAGGGTCATCAAGAATAGAAAGAGGGTGATGGAATGTGTCAGTGATTGCTTCCATGAAAGATTACATGGAATCTTTGGCTATGAGACATGAAGAACTAGATGGTACTAGGCTCCATTACAGAACATTTTGATCTAAGATGCCACAGAAGACCTTGATCAAAAAAGGGGCAATGAAGAACAGAATTTCAAATCCTCATAGACTAAAGAGATTCTAGAGCTGCGAAAGTTGAATGAACTCCTAAAACTATTGTCCTGAGATAGTCTTTAAAGCTTAAACTGAAAATATCCCCTGAAGTGTTCTTAAAACCAAAAATAGTTTAGCTGTCAGAGAATGTAATCAGTGTCATTAAGTGGTACATGTAGAAACTTTTGAATTGGCAGGTGTTTGTGCTGTGTGTATTAACAGCAAAGTAAACAATAAACAAAATTATTTTTCAAAAGATGAGCTGCCTTTATTTTCTGTCAATACAGCAAATTCATTATATTTCTATTATCAAACTTGATTATAACATATTTTAGGTATGAGTCCAGCAACTGTAGGCATCATTACACATATTCTTGTCTAACAGGAGATATGAATTTGCCTCCTTTCAGGTTGTAGTTGATGTTGTTTGGGGCCATTAAGTCAGTTCTGATTGGTAATAATTGTATGTACAACAGAAGAAAACACTGCTCAGTCCTGAGCCATACTCAAAATGGTTGCCATATCTGAGCCCATTGTTGCAGCCACTGCATCGATCCATTTTGTTGAAGGTCTTCCTCTTTTTTGCTGACCCTCTACTTGACCCAGCATGATGTCATTCCAGGAACAAGTCCCTCCTGATAATACGTCCAAAGTATGTGAGACAAAGTCTTGCCACCCTCACTTCTAAGAAGCATTCTGGATGAGGTTACTCACCTTACCAAAACCAAAAACCAAACTCACTCTCATCAAGGTGATTCCAACTCATAATGATCCCCTTTGAGTTTCCAAGGTGGTAAATCTTTGTGGAAGTAGATTGCCCTATCTTCCTTTGGCAGAGCGGCTGGTGGATTTGAACCACCAAACTTCTGGTTAGCAGTCAAATGCCTTAGGCACTTCACCACCAGAGCTGCTTCTTTATTCACCTTAAAAAACCAAACTCACTGCCATCAAGTCAGATCTGACTCATAGTGACCCCTTCTTGGGTTCCTGAGATGATATAACTATGGAAGTAGATTGGCCAATCTTCTTTCCAAGGAGTGTCTGGTAGGTTTGAACCACCAGCCATCTGGTTAGCAGTCAAATGCCTTGGGCACTACGCCACCAGAGCTCCTAATTTATTCACTTTAGATGTGTTAATTTACAAGAGAGAAGTCAGGAGCAGTGTTTTTGAATGTCCTAAACAAATATGAGATGTGTACAAATTAGTAGAGTCTTCAGACCTCCAGTGGCTCAGTATTCTTTACTGACAAAGAGAAAATTGAGAAATACCAGGTGAGTTTTTCTTTCAAAATTATTTTTAAACTTGAAAATAATTAAACATTTATTCTTTGAGCTTATTTGTGGCATTGTGACATCAAGCCTTTAATTAATAAGAATGTAAACACTAGATGTTATTAGAGCTTACAAGATGTTTTTAACATAACCTCAAAAGTTCTTAATAGGTTTTTTTTATTTTTTTCTCACTGAAAAAGAAAGAAGCTCAGACATTCAGTGTATTCTTGGGAGGAATATTCTTAATTTATCAATCCCTAGCTAGAGGTTCTTTGTCCTTTCTGTTTTTAGCTTTAAAACAGACAGAAGCCATTCTCATTTCTTGAGCTTATGATTAAAAAATATAATACATATTCAAAAAAGGCATACACACACACACACACACACATACACCCACACAGACACACACATATATATGTAGGAGCTTTGGTGGTGTAGTGCCTAAGGCATTTGACTGCTAACCAGAATGCTGTGGGTTCAAACTCACCAGCCACTCCTTAGAAGGAAGGCTGGGCAATCTACTTCCGTAGAGATACTGCCTGGGAAACCCAAGGAGGGGTTGCTATGAGTCGGATCCGACTCAATGGCAGTGAGTTTTTGTTTTTTTTTTAAATGTATGTATATGTTTATGTATATGTATTTATATGGTCATGTTGTTGTTGTTATGTGCAGTCCAGTCGGACCTGACTCATAGCAAACCCTCCTTGGGTTTCTGAGGCAGTATCGCTATGGTCATAGACTCAGCAAATAATTCAAGAAGCTGGACTATATGACTATATGAAGAACATGACATCAGGACTGGAGGAAGGCTCACTAACAACCTGAGATACACTGATGACACAACTTTGCTTGCTGAAAGTGAGGATGACTTAAAAAACTGATGAAGATTGACGACTACAGTGTTTCATTCTGCTGTACATAAGGTTGCTAGGAGTCGAAGATGACTCAATGGCACATAACAAGAAGACAACTCCTCGTATGCTTATAATTTGATTATATAGATAATTGATTCTTTCACATAGCATATTAAGAACATTTTCCCATTTTACATTATGCGCTTCAAAAAATACAATTTTATATAACTTATAGATAGGTTGTTGCTGTTATTAGTTACTGTCAATTTTCAACTCAAAGTGGCCCTATGTGACAGAGTGGAACTGTCCCTATAGAGTTTTCAAGGCTGTAATCTTTGCAGGAACACATCAACAAGTCGTTCTCCTACAGAGATGCTGTGAGAATTTGAACTGACAGACTTTGATTCAGCAGCGAGCTATTATCTGTTGTACCGCCAGGGCTTCTAACTCATGGATAATGCTATATTTTATTTAACTTTTCTCCATATTTTGACATCTAGGTGTATTAAAGCATATTTTAAGTAATGCTATTTTGGACAGTCTTCTACATAAATCTTAGACTATTCCTTCATTGGTTACTTCCTTGGATGCATGATTACCAGATTATGGTAGTCCAGTCTTCAGGCCTTAATGATAAATGTTCATTGTGAGAGTTATGAAGAAGACAAAAATTGTAAAGAATAAAATGTTAATTTCTTAATTCTGTTTCTATTTTAGAGTACGTTTTTTCTTGAGTAGAGTGACTAAGTTTTTTTCTATAGTGTTAAGGACAATATGCTACATGGCAGATGTGTAAGTGTTGATGATGCTCAGATGGTGCTATAATTTAAAACCTTAGTATAACTGTCAACTTGCAATCAAGTAGAGATTTACTATTATGTTTAGTTTTATCTGTGTTTTGGACTGCTATTGATTTAAATCAAATCTTTGAAAATTTCAGTATGATTTTATTTCATTCACTTTGGAGCCAAAAAAGAGTGAAATGAAAGCATATGGACAAAAAAAACTTCCAAAAATTTAAATACTGTTAGGCTACTTAATACATAACTGCATTATCCTGGGCATGTTTGCCCTTAGTTCCATTCTGGCCTGTCACCTGCTTTGCTCTGTAAGATCCTTGAGGGCTGCTTCTTCCCAGCTCCCGTGTCAGTCAGTTTCCATCTGGGTTTAACCAGTGGGAACACTGTTGTGAGGTAGGGGAGTGGAAATAAGAGAGAAGCTGAGCTATTTCTCACCCCAGCCTCTTTGCCTCTGAGGCATCAGTGCCAACAGCTGTATCTTTTGCCTGCCTGCAACCTCCTTTAGAGGGAAAGGACGATATGTGTTCCAGCTTCTACCAGGTGACCTTGGTCCCCAGCTGCTGTTAATACTGCCTCTGCCTTTGGTCCCTCCAGCCTATCATAGTAGTGGCTCCTGCTGTTGCTAATCTTCCTATTCTCAGCCTTTCCAATACCTGTGTAAACAATTGCCTGCTTTACATTCTGTTGGTTTCATCAGGTATAAATGTTGTTTTTTCTTCCATTTTGAAATCAAGGATTTTAAGTATTAAAAATAATTTATGGGAGATTTACAAGAACATTTATTTTCCTACCAATTTCAACATAATAAATGTAATTTAAATTCTCCTTCTGCTTTTCTAATATGAATTGATGGCAATTGCTTTAATTTAATTCTGGTAAAAAGTCAAACCATGTAGATACATTTACTGCAATAACATCAAGTAATTCAATTCCATCTATCACCTCTTCTAAGGACTATACATTCATAATTACTCCTGTAGAAAGGATCTAGATATATGTCTCTGCAAAGTTTTATTAGGTCAGTATTTATGAAACCTTCACAGTTTTCTAGTAGGTGGGAAAATATATGAATTGGCTTCCATAACCAGGAAAGCTTTGATTAGATTCAGAAAGTCACTTAATTTAATATACTATTGATACATTTGTTTTCCATAGATCCTATAAAAATTACACCATCTTTATTTTGAGAGAAAATTCAAATTCATGCAAATTTCAGTAAAATTTAAGATCTGGACTAATATTCATTCTTTTAAAATTATGAGCAGATCACAGTCAATAATAATTATTAGCGAAATTGTTACTTTTCTATTCTTCCAAAGAAGGAATAAAATCCTTCAGTTTTGTTTTTAAAGATTTTGTATCTAAAACTGAATTGTATTTTTAAAGACAAATATCTAATTATAGATGATATTGTATTTAATATTTCTATAATAATACCGGGAGGTCTGGTAGCATAGTGCCTAAGGCATTTTTGACTGCTAACCAGGTTTTGAACCACCAGTTACTCCTTGGAAGGAAGATTGGGTGATTGCTCTAGTTACCTAGTGCATCTCTGACAAAAATATTACCACAAATGGGATGGCCTTAACAAACAAGAGTTTATTCTCTAGTTTGAAGGCTTTAAGTTCAAGTTCAAAGTGCCAGGCTCTAGGGGCTGGGTGAAAGTCCCTTGACCTTGGGCTTAAGCTCTGCCTTCAGTTCCTGGCCCACTGAAGCTAGAGGTATCTCTTCACTCAGGCAGCTACTGGTGGCTGAGGCTAACAAGCCCAAGGTCAACAAATAAAATGGTATAGTCCCTATGCTACCAAACCACACGGCAGGCCATTAATTTGAGTCCATTGTAAGTTCCAAGGTCAGCAGAGCATGGTAGGCTGCTGAACAACGACACAGCTACATGCAGGGTCCAAACGTGCTATAAGCTAGAGACCATTTCCCAAGGCTTTTGCTTATATACAGGAAGCAGATCACATTCCCTAAGGCAGCTACTCAGCTGTTCACAGTAGATTCCACCATGGAGTTGATGACCAGTCTCATGATGGGGAATACTACATCCAGCTGCCCAGCCACTCAACCAGGCCCAGCCAAGATGAACTACCACAGTGATCTACTCAGTAGTAATACCGCCTTGGAAACCCAAAGATGGGTTGCTATGAGTTGGATCCAACTTGATGGCAGTGAGTTTGGTTTGGTTTATAATAATACCAGTTTATGTTACCAGACCCAAAACAAACCACTGCCACTGAGTTGTTTCTGGCTCATAGTGCACCATATGGTTTCCAAGGCTATAAATCTTTACAAAGTAGGTTGGCCTCACCTTCCACTGCAGAGCAGCTGTTGGATTTGAACGGTCAACTTCCTAGTTAGCACCGAAATGCCTTAACCCCTGTACCACTAGAGCTCCTTAGTAATGGTATAGGTAACTGGAATAAGTGAAGAGAGAAATATATTTCAAGATTTAGGAATAAAATCATAACTGTTTCTTGATAAGACTGTCTTTTGTATATTAAGAAGTTTGGTCACAGATATGATGATTGTAACCATTAACATGTTATCTTAAACTGTGAAATTGTGACTGCTTTAAGGACTTGACTAATATATTCACATATTAAGTTTACATCTACTATGTTATTGGTATTGTACTAATGGGCACACTCAACTATTTCTTGGGTATTTGAATTCTAGTATTATATATTTTAAAACTACCACTTATTTTTTAAAAAATGGCTCATATATTATAAATGCATTGTAATCTTAAATAAATTCATACATTATAATCAACATAATACATTAATTGTCTCATCTCATGGATATATACTTATGTTCCACCTTAGGGTAGCCCTGTGTTCCATGTTAGTGACCTAGGATGATGAATAAGATTAATTTCTTTGCCTAAGCTGCTCAGAAATCATTCACTATAGTTGATCCTTGATCAGTGTAGTTATCCAGGGGATAAATCATCTTTTTTTCATTTATATTTGTTTCTGTACTGTTAGGTTATGGATTTTTTTAGAAAATCTGTTTCTTAACCTTCAAATCTAAAAATACAAGCATGAGGCATGATTTTTCATTTACTTCCTGAATTACGTGCTGCATTAGCCATTCTCAGAAAATTCTTGGCATGATACCAGAATAAACTGGAATCTTCAGTATGTTCTGAATCTGTCTACAACTAAAGAGATCATTGAGCTTCCAAATGATGTTTAGAATCATTATCTTCTAACAGTGGAGCATTATATCATCATCCCCTAGAAACATTATTCCCATGGAACATCTGTAAACATCAATACATGGTCAGAGATTTTGATGAGATCTAATTTTTTAAAATTTAAACATACTCAAAAGATGATGAAGGAAAACAAAATCAATGAACGTTTCTTAGTAATGAGACAGAGAAAGGAACTTCAGGCTTAAGCTCATTTTATGGGATGCCATAAAGTATCTATGGAATACCATAAAGTATCCATGGAAATACAGACTTACTTATAACTACACTGGGAAATAACATTAATCCAAATGTGGGGATAATGAGATAGCACTGGAAATTACCAGTTAGGAATTTCTGAGAGTGATTTTATTGAGATTGTGAACCATCCTGTTTTCTATAAATTTAGCATCTAACACTAAGTGCAATGGACAAGCTGGAGGGAGTTTTCCCATTCAGGACCTTTAGACATATAGGAATAAAAGAAAACCTTTTAGAGAGTAACAGTAGTCAGTTGTTCTTCATAAAGTCATCGTATATCTAGACAATCATCAAAATGTTCAGCTCTGAAAAAACTCAGTAATTCCTGCACATTTGTTACACTAAGGAAATCAGAATAATCAAGGTAACTGTAATGGGGGGAGCGATATGATTTGTGGCTTTGTTGAACCCAGATAAAATGGACTCTAAATTAACTTAGATATAAAAGATAAATAGTGTAATTAAAGTGTTTCTATATGAACATAAAAACTATAAGACACAAATTACAACAAAGTAGAAACAAAAGAGTTGATCATATTATCAATATGCCATTATATGTTTTAACTAGTAATTAGTCATTATCTGAAACTCTAATCCAGAGCAAAAGCCAGGTTCCTTTTGGTTGTGTTGGCGATGAAAGAATGATAAGGATTCTATTCCTTGATCTTGAATTTGCATTTGCTTGCATACTGGTAGAGTAGCCCTGATAGCACAGTGGTTAAAGAGCTCAGCTGCTAACTGAAAAACTGATGGATCAAACTCAGCAGCTGTTCTGCAAGAGGAAGATGGGGAGCTCTGGTCTGTGGGAGAAAAATGTGACATTGCACTTCCATAGAGATTCCAAACCAAACCAAACACACTGCCATAGAGTCAGACTCGACTCATAGCGACCTCTCCTTGGGTTTCCAACTTGGAAATTCTGTAGGGCAGTTCTACTCTGTCCTATTGGGTTGCTATGAATAGGAATCAACTTGGCAACAAATTTTGAAAACTGGCAGATGACATACAGTGATATGCTATTAAGGGGAAAACATGTCAGAATCATTAGTTTACACTGGATTCAATAGTTTCATTTCTTTTAATCATAAATACAGAGACTATCAAATAGTACATTATTTTGCACGTATATTGTTGTTGTTAAGTGCTGCCGAGTCATCTCTGACTCATAGCGACCCTATGCACAGCAGAACAAAACTCTGCCTGGTCCTGTGCCAGCCTCACAATCCTTGCTATACCTGGGTCCATCGTTGCAGCCACTGTGTCTATCCATCTCGTTGAGGGCCTTCCACTTTTTCATTGACCCTCCACTTTACCAAGCATAATATCCTTCTCCAGGGAATGGTTCCTCCTGACAACATGACCAAAGTAGGTAAGACGAAGTCTGTGCATTCTCGCTTCCAAGGAGCATTCTGGCTGCACTTCTTCCAGGACAGATTTGTTTGTTCTTCTGGAAGTCCATGGTATTTTCAGTGTTCTTCACCAACATCACTACTCACATGCACCCATTCTTATGCCATCTTCCTTGTTCATTGTCCAGCTTCCACATGCATGTGAGGCAATTGAAAATAACATGGCTTGGGTCAGAGGCACTTTATTAGTCTTCAATACATCTTTTCTTCTTAACAGTTTAAAGAGGTCTTTTGATGCAGATTTGCCCAATGCAGTATAAAGTCTGATAACTTGACTGCTGCTTCTATGAGTGTTAGTTGTGGACCCAAGTAAAGTGAAATCCCTGACTACTTCAATCTTTTCTCCATTTATTGTGATGTTGCTTATTTGTCCAGTTGGGTGGGTTTTCATTTTCTGTATATTGAGGTGTACTACACTCTGAAGGCTGTATGTAGTCTTTGATCTTCATCAGTAAGTGCTTCAAAGTCCTCTTCACTTTCAGCAAACAAGGTTGTGTCATCTGTATATCACATGTTGTTAATGAGTCTTCCTCTGATGTTGCTGCTGCATTCTTCTTCATATAGCCGAGCTTCTCATGTTATTTACTCTGCATAGATATTGAATAAGTAACTTTACACACAGTAAACCAAAATAATCAAACTCACAGCCATTGAGTCAATTCCAACTCATAGCAACCCCCATTTGGTTCCCAAGGCAGTGAAATCTTTACAGAAGTAGATTGCCCCGTCTTCCTTCCATGGAGTGGCTGGTGGGTTTGAACTCCCAACCTTCTGGTTAGCAGTCAAAAGCTTAGGCACCGCACCACTAAAAAAAAAAAAAAAAAAAAGCTATCATTACTGGTTATTCAATCATATTGCTAATAAAGATGTTCCCAGTGTATATGATATACTAAGTAAACTGTGGCTTCCTGACCTTTTTAGTTTGCAAACAGCCAGTAAAAGAATATGGATAAGGCAGGGAAGAGAAGTAGATAAAGTGTTCATTCTCCTGAAATAATACTTCATTTTATTCTATTGTGTTTGTATTTACTTTTAGCCCTCCCTTCCATAAACGCAGAAAATGCAGATTATCTTCCTAAAGCGATTTTAAGGTATTAGTAATCTGCTGACAAAAATAAAACAAATTAAAATTTAATCAATATTTTCTCTACAGATATTTCAGTAATATGCTTCATCCTGGAAAATTTCTGCTGTTGAACTGTGGGCACTTAAGATATTTGTGACTAGAATGATCAGTAATCACACACCATAGGCCATCATGTCAGACCCACAGTCTGTAGAAGAATCGAATAAACTACATTTATTAAATAGTCCCTTACATGCACATACTTCTACCTTCTCCATTCTCTAATGGAAATTATATATATATATATATATATATATATATATGTGAATTTCCACTCACTTTCCCTCTGTTACTGCTTTAAAGAAGAAACAAGCTGGCCATAAATAATCAGGTCGACAGATGCCTGTGAGAATTATGTTGCTTTTTCTGGTTCATTCCCAGAGCTGCTGTGGGGAACTCTGAGTTCCTGCCCTGGGAGCTTAGGCTGATTTTCTGCTTCTGGCTCCTTATCCTGTCACTCAGCAGCAGAAAGCATCAGGAGGTTACCACTGAGCTTAAATTGAAGTCAGAGCCACTGACCCTATTGGACGAACCTTTCATTTTGTTCTCTGAGACAGAACACATCTTGTTTGTTCATTGTAAATTTTTAGTATCTGTTCACTGAATTCCCATTTGGGATTTTAAATCAATTTCCCAAAACCTTCTTGGGAAAATAAGCTCTAAAGAAAAGAATTTGAGCTGCTGCCAGTCATGAATTTAGTTGCCTTTCTTTTATAAGAGAACTGCATTCTAAATGAAAGTATAAATCCTTGGCCAAGAATTTCCAGTATGTAAATCTTATATAAAGTCACAAATGTGTCATTCTATTAGAAATAATCACTTATTCTATATTAGCTAATGTTATAGCATTTATAAAATTGGTAATAAATTAATTTTAATAATAGGATTATTGTTATTGTTTTGCATCTTTGTAAATAACTGGTGTTTACTGAATGGATATACACAGGCAGTCCCACTTATTCTATTGCCAAAATACTTCACAAACCTTAATGTCAAAATCATCATTATGAAAAAGTTGAGATAACAGTTTCATCATTTAATCATATAGTGGAAAACTCTTTAGTTCCAATTTCATTTTAAGTACTGAATCTCAGAGATTTCAACCTTCTAAGAATTCATGTGGTCCTGGGACAAGGAAACATCTAGTAGAGTCCCTGTTTTGGAGTTCCTGATTGGCAGGATCAAGGTGCTTATGCAGGCATTCCCAGAATTCTGTGAAGTTAGTACTGACTGATATTCAGTTGTTAAATACACAATCCCTTATCCAGGAGTCCTTGGGTGGTATAAACGCTTCAGTGCTGGGACACTAACTGAAGGGTTGGCAGCTTGAAACCACCTACAGGTGCTTCAAAGGAACAGTCTGGTTATCTAATTCCTGATCAAGCCATGAAAACCCTGTGGACCACAGTTTGAAACACGTGAGGTCACTATGGGTTGGAATCTACTTGAGGGCAACTGTGTGTGTGTATGTATATATTTATGTGTGTGTTTGTTTCTTTATCCCTACTTGTTGTTGATAGCTGGCATCCTTTGGAACTAAGTTTACTTCATTCTTACTGATCTGTGTCTATGCTTGTTCTGGTTACCTAGTGCCACTCTGGCAGGAATATACCACAAATGGGATGGCCTTAACAAACAGAGTTTATTCTTACAATTTGGAGGCTTTAAGTTAGATTCAAAGTACCAGGCTTTAGGGGCTGGGTCAAAGCCCCTTGACCTTGGGCTTCAGCTCTTTTTCTTGCTCTCGGCCCACTGAAGCTAGAGGCATCTCTTCAGTTAGCCAGCTACTGATAGCTGAAGCAAATGAGCCCAAGTCGACAAAGAAAAAAAAAATAGCCCAGTCCCAATGTTACCAAACCACATGCCAGACCATTAATTTAAGTCCATTGAAAGTCCCAAGGTCGGCAGAGCATGGTAGGCTGCTGAGCGACTTGGCTACATGCAAGGTTCAAGCTTGCGGTAAGCTAGAGATCATTCCCCAAGGCTTCTCCTTATAGACAGGAAGCAGACCACATCCCTAAATCAGCTACTCAGTTGCTTGTGATGGATCCCACCATGGAGTTGATTACCAGTCTCATCATGGGGAATACTACATCCAGCTGCTCAGCCACTCAACCAGGCCCAGCTAAGTTGACACACAAACTTAACTACTGCAATGCTTTAATAATTATTAAATATTTTGAATATTGCAGATTGGTACACACCCTGGAAAACATCATTCTGTAGCTGTGTGGTGGTGCCCAAGAACTTGCAAATGCAAAAGTACATAAAGTGATTCTCTTTCTGATGATGCACTTGAACGTACTTTGAGAGAAAAAAATTATTTTATCAGAAAAAGAATAAGAGTAGGAGTTGTTGGCCAGACCTCCAATATATTTTTTGTATTAGTTAAATCTGTGCTCTTAAGCAAGTCACGTAATGTTCTCTGTATCTCAATTTAGGGAGCTCTGATAGTGTAGTGCCTATGGCATTTGACTGCTAACCAGAAGGCTGGCGGTTCAAACCCACCAGCCACTCCTGGGAAGGAAGGTTGAGCAATCTACTTCCGTAGTGATACCACCTCAGAAACCCAAGGAGGGGTTTCTATGAGTCGAATCTGACTCTATGGCAATGGGTTTGGTTGTTTGATTTTATCTCACTTTATCTGGAAAATATGAGGGTTTTAAGAGTTCCCTCCCCCTCCAAAAAAAAAAAAAAAGAAAGAAAGAAAAAAAGAATTACAGAGGTCTTAGATTTTTTTAATTTTCCATTCATTTGTAAAATTATGTTGCTATTAGGCTACTGCCAAGTATTAGCCAAAAAGTAGAGTTACGATATTAAGTGTTTTCCCCTGATAGATAAAACAGGAAGGCATGAAAAGAGAAAACACAAAGAGTGAAAGTTTTCTAGAGGAGGAGAGAGGACGGAGACCTGGCTGGTATATTCTAAGAGGCCAGCCCCCAGTCCGTCCCACAGAGCATAGTAGGTTCCTCTGGATAAATATTTTGAGGCCATTAAATATTATTCAGTGCCTTTCTGTATCTGTAACAGGTCTGTAGCTTCAGCACTGAAAGTACTCAGCTGTGTTTAAGGCATATTGTCTAAAGACAGAAGGAAAAATGATTTAAAATACAGTTAAAAGTACTATATAAGAACTGATGTATCTGCTATGTAGAATACTATATACTTTTTATAAACAAAGAATACTTTATATTTCCATATATATTAGGTGTAATATATATAACAGTGTGACGTTTACATGTAAGAAGTCTGGAAATCATATTATTAGAAAGAAAAAAAAATCAGACTGTTTTGATTCATTTGTGTAGTATTTAAATTTGAATAAATGAAACTCAAATTTGTCCCTTCCCCAAAACCAAACCCACTGCCATCAGGTCAATTCTGACTTATAGAGACCCTTCCAGGGTTTCCAAGGTTGTAAATCTCTGTGGAAATTGTTTTCTTCATCTACCTCTTGTGGAGCAGCTGGTGGGTTTGAACTGCTGACCTTCTGGTTAGCAGCCAAATGTCTTGCCTACTCTGCCATTAGAGCTCCTTTGTCACTTCCCAGCACTTCCAAATATGAGACTTGAAATCCTACAACTGATGTTCTGGTCACAATTTTAGGAAAACAAAATTGTTTTTTTTTGACCCTTGAGCCTTTCTTACTATTACTAAAGACTGACTGGAACTTTACTGCTGTTATTTTGTTAGAAATTCCTAGATCAAACTTATTATTTTAATCAATTTATTTAATAATGTAGTCTATCATTGGCATGAGCATTCATCCATTCCTCTATATTTTTTAGAATAATATTATGATCTAGAAACATGGTAGGAAACACTATAATAAGCACCTGCAGTCTCGTGGCCAAAAAAAAAAAAAAAAAGAATAATTAATTAGAATTGAACTCACAGAAAATAACACTTCTCATTGGAAAAAGTAAGAACAGATACTTTTAATGATTACCACTGTTCATTATCATCTTTCATAATGTATTTCTGCCTACAAGATTGTAAATTATTTTACTATGAAATCTAAAACTACTAAGTATTCTGGAATATAGAAGACCAAAATGTAGTAGAAAATTAGCATCTCAGTAAACCTTTTTTATTTTTTATTGTGATTTGAGTAAAAGTTCATAGAACAAATTGGTTTTCCTTTCAGTAATTCCTCCACGTCTTGTTTCCTAACATTGACTACAGTCTGGACAGTGTAACAACTCTCTTCCCATCTCCTCCCTGTGTGTAATTACCATTTCCATTCATGCTTCTTTCCTATCCCTTCCTACTTTCTGAGCTTTTTTCCTGGGCAAATGTTGCCCTTTTGATTCTGATAAAGTTGATTGTTCTAAGGAGTAGTACCTCCCGGCTGTTACTGTTCACCTTGTGGGCCTATCTATTGTTCAGCTGAAAGTTATTCCGCTTGCTATTGGGAATCAGGTGAGTATGCCCTCCATCACTGCTCCCCATTTGCAGATTATGTGATCCATTAAGTAAATCTCTTTAGACTTCCTGTGAAAAGTTGATTTCTTTCAAAGTAGGTGGCAAAGTACAAAGTGGCCTTTCTAAAGAGACTTTGATTAGAGTTGCAAACTAGGGCACAGGAACAGAAGGGGAGAGGTAGGTATGGCCTGTGCTCATAGGCCATCTCTGCTGTCCTGTGCTTATCTCTCAGTGAGGGACACTGTCTAAATCACACCGCACGGTGCCTACATAGCTTTGTTTGCCTATTTTTGTCTTACATGGTTTTGAGTGTTATTGAATCATTTTTAGTATCTACTTTGAGAAAATGTTATTGTCATCTTCTCTTCTTTTAACTGTTAATATGATGTATTGTGCTACCACCTGTTGCTTTCCAATCATGTATGTCAGAGTCCAACTGGCCTCTGTAGGGCTTTTATGGCTGTGCCCTTTCAGAAGCAGATCACCAGACCTGTCTTGAAAGAGCCTCTGCATGGGTTCCCCCCCGCCTTTCTGTTAGCAATCCAAAACTCAACCATTGACACCACCCAGGGATACCTGTCACACTAATAAAAGTACTAAATTAAATCATCATGATGTTCCTGGCATTAACTGAATTGAGACAATATACACTATGTGTATTGGGTGTACTATTTTTGTTTAGAGTTTTCCTGTCTATTTTTAAGTGAGAAAAGGGAGCTAACTTCTTCATCTTCCATAGCAAGTAATCCAATAATGCTGTTTCAAACTAAAGCACATTCTTTTTTTAAACCACCAATTTACTTTTCAAAAATTTTTCTCCTCGCCATAGAGAGATATTTTAGGAACTCAGAGGTTTTACGAAGAAAGCAAAGAAAACATTTGTCTGAGATTGAGCAATTTCTGCAGCTTCAATGTACCTTCTTTTCTTGTGTTGAATTCAAATAAAATTATTTACCTAAAAATTATGTACAATATAAACCTATTTTTCAATCCGTTGAGCTTTGTATCTGTATACATGCAGAACAAAGTGTTTGAAATTATTTTCACACATTTTTAATGCAGTTTTTTCTTGGTGTGGTTTTAGGTGATTCAAAAGCTTATTCCTTTCAGTTTCTCTGTTCCTCTTATTTTTCATAAATATGCATCATTCTTTCAACACAAAAGCTGTTACTCTTTTTTTCAAAAATTCAAGATTTAGTTACCTGTTGTTTGTTGTTTTATTAAGAATTGTTGGTATCAACACAACTAAATTCACCTCAATATGTTGTTGTTCCAAAATGTAGCCTAATTGCTACTGCTAGTGATTGACACCTTTGTGTATTTCCTGGGTGTATGCCCAAGTAATATTCAGGTGACAAGCTCCCTTAAGGTATGGATTCTGTTCTAGTTCATTGACCATCTGTTTTCTTTGGCTTTTGTCCCTGTCCCCTTAATCTTTAAATACTTTTTAGTATCATTCATGGAGTTTGTGTATATTTTAGCAAAATAATCTCAATATCATAACTCTTTTTAAAGATTATGAACTACATTATTATTAGGAACTAAGATTCAAAACATACTATTTCATAAACATCATATCTTCCTATTTTTTTACCACCAGCATAAAAATGTGTTCTAAAACTTCATTTATCATTTGGTTATTTGAAACCAGAAGAAGATTCTAATTAGATGACCTGGCTCGACAGTTCTAGTAGAACGAAAATTGAGGAGAGTGTGAGGAAAGAACATAAGTTAAGGGGAGTACAATTCTAGAAGTTTTGAAACCAGTAGAGATCCTGACAGAGGGGGTATCTGATGGAATCAAGCCACCAGGGTGAGGTTTGGGTTCTTAGTCGTCTTCCCCTGATTGTCCTGTCTCCTTGCTCCTTTGTTCTTAGTGTCAGCACTGGCAAGTTGGCTTCTTGTTCTAATGCTACTACTTTAATAATAATAATAATTTATTTTTAATAAGACTTTTCTTCTATAGCTTACCAAAGAACAGAGTCTCTGAGTATGCCTGCTCCCTAGTGTCTGTTGTTGTTGTTGTTATTTGCCATTGAGCCATACCCTACTTATAGCGACCCCTACTTGGGTTTCTGAGGCAGTATCACTACGGAAGTAGATTGCCCCATCTTCCCTCCAAAGAATGGCTGGTGGGTTTGAACCACCAGCCTTCTGGTTAGCAGTCAAGTGCCTTAGGCACTATGCTACCAGAGCTCCCCCCTAGGGTGTAGGGATAGAATAATATATATTTTTTTTAACTAGTAGGAACAATAATAAAGGTAAGTTATAACATTTTAGGGTCTCATAAAGCAAGAGGTCCCAATGAACGGTTACTAGATCTAAGCCCACCTAGCCGTATGGAAGAACGGAATCACCTTCACAACTTTTTTCTTTGGCTTCTACTGACATCTCTTCTCTGAGACTGTTCTTTTGAAGGACTTCAGTAATTTCATTTTAAGTTTAGTAAGTCTTTCTGCATTTGCCTGAAAATACTTGACTTCTCCCTGGTGTAGTGGTGAACTATTTTCTGTGAAAGAGTCTTCCCTACATATGCTGAGACGCTGCATGAATGATTCTGTTTAGAAGTATCAGCACAAGCCTTGTCCTCATGAAGTAGAAGTTACTGATGTCTCAAATGTTCAACTTCCCAACTCCATCATCTAGTATTACCCACTCCTCCTCCTCTTAGTAATCTCTCTCTGGTATTAAGGTTAAGTAATTCATTGCAACATCTCAGAATTCATGAACCATCAAGGGCATGGCTCAAGTGTTTGCAGAGGCTGGCAAGTCCCAAATCTGTTGGTCACGTATCAGTGTGGAGGATTCTCCTCATTGACGTGTTGCCATGGTTAATGAATCCAAATTGCCAGGTCAGATGACAGGCTGCTGTGTCACAAGGCTACGGAAGCTGGTGAATCGGACCACCTTGAGCTGCTGGCTCAAGTTCCGAGAACTGGTGATCAGAGGCTAATAAGACGGATGCATGATCCAAAGCAAAAGAGAGAACTTTGCCAGAGTATTCATATATATAAGATGCAAACCATACCTTCAAGTAAACTAAGGCTTGGTGATCTGATTCACACCTCCTAGGAAGGTAATGACTTAAGATACATCCTACCGCAACCCTGCCTCCTTAACGTAATGGATAAGTCACTCGAAAATGGGACCATAACCACGGGCATAGAGGATAGGATTTACCATTCATCACAAAATGGAGTACTATGGCTAGAAGGTCATATTAAGTAATTGTTTTATATCCCTCTTTTGGAGTTAAGAACTACTTACTCAACTTCTGGTTGATATCTTTGATGGGCTGGTTCATGTTACTTCATACTGAATAAATCCAACATGTTCATTTGATTATCCAACCACATTTCTTCCTTTGTAGAATGTCCTACATCCAAGTAGCCATTGATTTTGTAAATGCTGCTAAATCACAAATCTGATACCTCATCAACCCTGGATGGTATAAATGAAAAGTTCCAGGCTTGAGTCCCCTCAGTGGCACCCTGAAAGAAAGTCCTGGTCATCTAATTCCAAAAATTAAACCATTACAAACTTTATAAGACACAGTTCTACTATGCGATACGTGGGTCAGAATAAACTTAACAGTAATTGGTTAACACAGGATCTCTTCCCCTAAAGCCTTTCTTGCCTGGACACTTGCAATGGAATTCTATATGGTCTTCCAACTTCCATCCTTACATCCTCTGATATGTCCTCTACACTGCTGCTAGTGAAACTGCGAAAACATAAGCCTCATTGTTGTGTTCTTTGCCTCTGTTTTTCTCCATTTTTCTGTTGAATCAGGTAATTATCTGATATACAAGGGCATGTGAGGCCCTTCATTGTGCCTCTGTTTTATCTCACTAGCCTTTCTCTCTCTTTGCTCTACCTTGAAAGGAGTTGATGCTTCAACTACCTTGAATTTCTTGCAGTTGTCTAACTATAACAGGCTCTCTTGTTTTTTTTTAGTTATGTTTAGTTTAGCAATGATCTTTGCCTGAAGTCCCTTCCTCCCTTTATGATTCAAATTATAAACATCCGTTTTTAAATTAAAAAAAAAAAAAAAAAAATCCTACCTTAAATATTGTCTCTTCCCTCCTTCGTTCCCTGTTGTCCTTTAGCCATAATTCCATTGTACAAATGCAACACAACTCACCGCCGTGAAATCGGATCTGACTCATAGCAACCCCTCCTTGGGTTTCCAACGCAGTATCACTAAAGAAGTGGATTGCCCAACCTTCCTTCTGAGGAGTGGCTGGTGGGTTTGAACTGCCAGCCTTCAGGTTAGTGTCAAATGACTTAGGCACTGCACCACCCTCTGCTTATAACAAAAAATAAACCATTCCATTATAGTATTTACATTTTATTTTGCTTGTTCATTTGCCTGGGCCCCTTTCCTAGACTGAGGACACAGATCTTGTTTTTCATGTTTGTAAGCCAACTATCACCAGAGCTCCTCTGTGGTATAGGAGCTAGTTAAAAACATCTTTGGAATTAGTAAAAATAATGTAGAGAGAATAAATGAGCAATGACATTTCTTAAATAAGCTACAGACTGATATAGAAGAACCAGGCTTTGACATCTGGGTAGACATTTACCAATTGTATAAATTTGTCAGATTACAATCTTCTCTAATGATCCACTTCACTGCTATAAAATGGGAGTGATAATGGACTTCTGAATATTGGTACAAGAGTTAAATGAGGTGAAGTATATGAAAATGCCAGGCTCCTAGTAAGTGTTTTAAAAAGTATTGACTCCTTTCCCCTGTCTATATCTTTATAGCATTCCACCACCTCCAGGGAAATTTTTGCTATTACTAGTACTTTCTTGAGTTAAATGGGTATTTTTGTATCACTTCTCTTAGATAAGTAATTCCACAAACATGTTCTTTAGAGGTTAACTCTTAGTTTGGAATATATATATATATATATTTGTTGTTGTTGTTGTTATGTGCCGTTGAGTCGGCCCGGACTCACAGCGACCCCTCCTTGGGTTTCCGAGGCAGTATCACTACAGAAGTTGGATTGCCCAACCTTCCTTCCGAGGAGTGGCTGGTGGGTTTGAACCACCAGCCGTCTGGTTAGCAGGCAAGTGTCTTAGCCACTATGCTACCAGAGCTCCTATATATATATATATATGATATAGATATAGATAGATATATATAGATATATACAGTTGTAAATGTTGATACACAAAGACTGGTTTTACAATGGTTAAAGATAAAATAGACTTAAGTGTTGGTTTCTTGCCTTTCTTCTCAAAAGATAGCAATTACTGAGCATTTAATTGCTTGAGTGAAAACTATTTAGTGTCTGCTAACCAGTGAGAAAGGAGAAGTGGGATTTACTTCTCTTTTTCTCTCACATACCTGACATTCTGATGACCCCATCTACCTGTGACTAGCGGAGATGCAGGAGGAAAGGTAAGAACAAAACGGGTGAAACAGGCTTTCTGCTAGTGATGTGTCTATTTTTAGGCCAAGGACAAGACCCAAATAAAATATAAGTTGCTTGAAACTAGTGCCTGGGGTAGTTTCCAACAAATATGGAATATACTTAAATTGAGCATATTTAAGCTAAAAATTTATCTTATTATTTCAAATCACTTTAAATAAAAAAAATGTGTTATCTGCACTACAAATTAATTAACACATCTATTTAACACAAAGGAAATGTCAAGATCTCCCAAGCTAATTAGTGATTCATCTTTCTTAGCTATCACTTTTCATCTACAATTAGTGAGAATGCTTTTGATTGTTGTAGCTGTCATTTTTCTTTTTATAAGTTGTAAAACATATACTCAAACACTTCTTTGATGAGCCTATTGTCACCTATAAATGTAATGGGACATTTTTTTAATGAGATGATAAAGAACAAAGTCTTTTGATAATAGTATTCTATGATGTTATAAAAGTGATCAGACTTCCAATCTGGGGGCTGTAATTGTGAAAAGGATTCATTAATCATGGTAGAGTAATTATCTTTGGCAGTTATCTTTCCCTGAGTCATGAAAAAACAATTCAAAAGAGAATTCTATTATAAAGGTAAAGAGAATAAAACATCCATGATATTTGGTGAAGAAAGATTTTAAGCACAAAAAGTAGTATTTGAAAGGCAATGTGTAGTGAGGTAAGCACATCCATATAATCTTGTTAGGATCTGGAAAGTTTAATTCTGTAGCTAGTATTGGCATTGACTTTTCAACATGGACAAATCACAAGGTGATGTAAAAGAGATTACATGAAGATGAACATCAAGATTTTCTAGACTTCACTATACTGTGTTGCATTCAACTATCCAGGCGTACCCCACTCTGAAAATATACTCATAAAATAATTTCAATGCAAAATAAATAAGTCCCAATTTTTTTCTAGTGTTTCATTCAAATATTTTTCTGTCTTTGGTTTGTGGGCAATTATATAAAGAAGGAAAAGACAGGTCATGTGTGAACTTGACTCTTTGCCAGGAAAATACTTGATGAGAAAAAATAATAGGGGGGAAAGAAAGCTAAAAATAAGTTATTGAAAATGAAGCGGAAAATATACCAAAAGCCAATGCTATGATTTGGGTGAGTAGTTTCTTGTCTCAACATACTTAATTATTTAACAGTACAAAATACAACTGAAGGAAATTAATTACTCCTTCTTTAAGTGTTTTGGAATAAAAGCATTAATTTCAGAAAGCCTCGTAGGGTATGTTTATAGGCCAACAAACCTAAACCACACCTAACCCTATCTTGTGGATTAACAAAAAGCTTTATCTCAACAAACCTGCAGCGTGATTCCTAGCCTCAAACTCTTGTGAGCTCCATGCTTGGACTGAAATATCTACTAAATGCCCCATAGTTTTTCAAATCAGAATAAATGGCACTGTATTTCCATCTTCCCAAAGCACACCATCACCTGATATTCTCTTTAAATTTTTAGTGTTGTGCTTAGGTGTCATCAAGTTGGTTCCACTGATACTGACCCTATGAAGAATAGAACGAGATACTGTTCAGTCCTCTGCCATGTTCACAACTCCTGCTATGCCTAGCCCATCATGGCAGTCACTGTGTCAGTCCATCTCATTGAGAGTCTTCTTTTTCAGTGACTCTCCACTTTACAAAGGATGTTATCCTTCTCCAGGGACTGGTCCCTTCTGGCAACATGAACAAAGTATGAGAGACAAAGTCTGGCTATTCTCTCCTTGAAGTAGCATTCTGGCTGTACTTCTTCTGAGATAGATTTGTTCATTTTTCTTGCTGTCCATCATATTTTTAGTATTCTTCACCAACATCATAATTCAAATGCATCAGTTCTACACTCTTCCTTATTCATTAACCAGCTCTCACATGTATATGAGGCTATTGAAAATACCATGGCTTGAGTGAGGCTCATTTTAGTCTTCAAAGTAACACCTTTACTCTTTAACACTTTAAAAAGTTTTTTTGCAGCAGATTTGTCCAGTGCAGTATGTCATCTGATTTCTTAATTGCTGCTTCCATGGGAGTTGATAGTGGATCCAAATAAAATGAAATCATTGACAACTTAAGTCTTTTCTCTTTTTATCAAAATGTTGCTTCTTGGCCCAATTTTGAGGAGTTTTGTCTTCTTTGTGTTGAAGTGTAATCCATACTTAAGGCTGTAGTGTTTGAAATTCATCAGTATGTTTTTCAAGTCTTGTTCATTTTCAGCAAGCATAGTTGTGTTATCTGCATGTCTCAGGTTGTTAATGAGTTTTTCTCCAATCCTGCTGCTATATTCTTAATCAGATAGTTCACCTTCTTGGATTATTTGTACAGCACATAGATTGAATAAGTTTGGTGAAAGGATATAACCCTGATACATACCTTTCCTGATATTAAACCATGCAGTATCCCCTTGTTCAATTCAAACAACTACCTCTTGGCACAATTCAGTGTTTTGGAATTGCCATACTTCACAATATTATCCACAATTTGTTATGGTCCACACAGTTGAATGTCCATGCACAGTCAATAAAACACAGGTAAACATCTTTCTGGTATTCCCTGCTTTCAGCCAAAAGCCATGTGACATTGGCAATGATGTCCCTCTTTCACATCCTCTTCTGAATCTGGCTTGAATTTCTGGTAGTTATCTGTCAGCACACTGGTGCAAGAACTTTTGAATTATCTTCAGCAAAATTTTACTTGCATGTGATACTAATTACATTGTTGGTTAATTTCCACATTCTGTTGAGTCACTTTTCTTTGGAATGGATATGAATATAGATCTATTCCAGCTGGTTGGACAGGTAGCTGTCTTCTAAATTTCATGGCATAACCAGTGAGTACCACCAGTGCTATATTCATTTGTTGAAACATCGCAATGGATATTCATGATGTTGAATAAACATCTCATCGGATAGTCCATCGATTCTTGAAGCCTTGTTTTTTGGTGATTCCTTCAATGCAGCTTGGACTTCTTCCTTCAGTACCATTGGTTCTTGATGATATGCTAACTCCTGAAATGGCTGAATGTCAACCAATTCCTTTTGGTACAGTGACTCTCTGTATTTACTCGATCTTTGATGTTTCCTGGATTATTCAATATTTTGCCCATACAGTCTTTCAGTATTGCATCTTAAGACTTGAATTTTTTTCCTTCATTTCTTTTAGCTTGAGAAATTCCAAGCATGATCTTTCCTTTTTATTTTCTAACTCCAGATGTTTGTACCTTTCATTATACTAATGATGCTCTTTGAAATCTTCTGTTCAGCTCTTTTATCATGTCATTTCTTCCATTCACTTCAGCTACTCTCCATTGAAGAGCAAGTTCCAGAATCTCCTCAGACATATTTTTTTTTCCTTCTTTCTTTTCTTTTTAATGACCTTTTGCTTTCTCCATGTATGATGTTTTTTATGTCATCCCACAACTTGTCTGATCTTCGGTCATTGGTGTTCAACACATTAAATCTATCTTGAGATGGTCTCTAAAGTTAGGTGGGATATAATCAAGGTCATATTTTGGCTCTTGTGGACTTGTTTTAATTTTGTTCAGTTGTTCAACTTGAACTTGAATATGAAAAACTGAATCTCTGTTCCATAGTCAGACCCTGCCTCATTCTGACTGATGGTGTTGAGTTTCTTCAACATCTCTTTCTACAGGTGTAGTTGATTTGTTACCTGTGTATTCTATCTGGCCAGGTCCATGTGTAGCATCACTGTTTATGTTGAAAAAAGGTATTTGCAATGAATAAGTCATTGTTTTAGCAAAATTCTATCATGTGGTCTCTGGCTGCCCTCCATACACTCTTAAAAGCTAAAAATCATGTAGTCACATTTTTTCCTCAACCTGCTCTATTCCTCTCTATCATTCAGTTGGCAAGTTCTGTCAGCTGCACCTCTGGAACACCCCTGGGAGCATTTTCTCTTCTTTGTTGTGAAGGGCATCCTGTCTGTTCCTGCTCTCACCTTCCTGGCCTGTTATTCCTCTGGCCTTCTAATAGGTGCCTTTCCTCCACTTGAGTCCTCTATAATCATCCTAACTTATAATGGTATAAAATAAAAATCTTATTTTTATCTTCTTTACCGAAAATGTCTAATTATTCCCCCAATGAATGCAGGGTTATAACTTATACTTATGAAGGCATATCAATTCTAATATGGCCTTGTGCTCTTTTTCTAGCCTAATCTCCTGTACTTTTTTTTTCTCTTATCCAGCCCAACTCTTCATTCCCCATGCCTCTGCACAAGCTATTCCTGTGCTTAAAATTCCTTTTTTTTTTTTGGTATTACATATGTGTTTTTCTAGCTGGTGAATGAATAACCATCTTTGAAGACTCAATAAAACTTTCTCTGTCAGTGACATTTTCTAAAGTATTAACCTCTCCTTGCTATGTATACTATCAGCACTTTGAGAAATAATTTATCCTACATAATAATATGTTGTTCCCCAATTTCTTATTTTCAGAATTTCTCAAGTAACTTTAAATAAGTAACTGCACAACCTTTGATTCCACTATAAATCTCCAATTTATCCTAGTGATAAGGTCCAAGAACACTTGAGTATCTGGGGAATAATGGCTTTGCTTAGCCTTCCCTCTCTTCACAAGAACTAGGATAGTCCTCACACAGATAAAAAAAAGTTAATTAATGTTTCTCAAATAAAAGATAAACTCATTAATAATTAGGTCAGAGTCAGCTTGTAGATGCAAAGATTTATCTCCAGTCTAAATCTGGAGCTGGAATAAATTAGTGCATACTATAGCCTGAACAGGAAGAGTGGTTAGAAATCCCTTTGTATCACAACTTTTGTATTGTCAAAGAGATGGCATTGCAAATTGTAAAGAGCAAGGGCTTTGGAATTCAGTAGGACTAGATTCAAACTTGACTTTGCCATTTTCTAATTCTGTGAAACTGGACATACTTCCTAATCAGACTGAGCTCTAGTATCCTCACCTGTAAATGATGATAAGATGACATGCCACAGAAAGTTGAGAAAAGGAAAGAAGACAGTGAAGATGAAGCACAGAACACAGTGCGCATGTGGTAAATAGTGGCTCCTACAATTACAAATCCTTGGTTATCATCACTAACTTCATGAGTCAACGTCTAGCAGTACCCCTTAAAGGAACACTTTCTTACTTTTAATACTTAACATATGAAATCTTCAACTATAGGCACAGAATTTTGCTTACTGATTTGAAATGAAATATTTTCATAGTCTCTGCTCAATAATCCCTTAAGAGGAAAACATTACAAAAGAATAAGAACTCTTCATTCATGGTTTAGCATTCTCCTTAGGGAAGTAAGAGAACATACACAAAGAATATAAACTATTGGAAAAGCCCCTCAGACTTGCTTCCTTCCCAGACAGTCATTGGAATATGTAATAAGCTCTCAAAGAAAAGAATCTCAATTAAATACGAGGTGTAAATGCATTTCTACTAGCTGAATGTAAGAGCATTTTTTGTGTGGCTAAGTGATTCTATGGCATTCGGACCTACTTAATACTTTTCCCCTCATCTCATTACCTTTGAACAATGGTAATTTCAGGGCAGATTCTTTTCTTTAGAATAGGCTATTGTTAAACATATTTAAGAAAGCATTATTTATTTGATAATTACTTTAACTTAATCTGGGTTAGAAAACTTATAATTTTGGCAACTGCATTTTGTGACAGTGTTTCCTATTTTATCTTTGTTTACACTTTGTATGCGTGCATGTGTGCAATGAATCAGGCTCAGTAGTGTCTGTCCTGTCATATTCCATCATGTCACACTAATAAAATTTGACATGCTCAGGGATGTGGTGATGAATAGCTGTATGTGATGACATCTTGGAGAATGCTTAAAAATGATGCTCTATGGTGGTTTCAAAACCTTATATGTATTTCCAAATTGTTGAAAGAACCCTGACGAAATAAAATTTTCCAGCCATGAGAAGATCAATTTAGTGCTTTAGTATCAGAATCATTCAGAAAAATTAACATTTAAGCTTATCAGTAACTATTAAATAGTATAGAATTATAAAATGGAACTTACCTAATATAAAAAAATCATGAACAATATTTTATATGGTTGGCTAGGCAAGAGCTATAAGACCCTGATCAGAAAGAACAAGGATATTTGTCAGATT
Organism: Orycteropus afer afer; assembly: GCF_000298275.1. Lineage (NCBI taxonomy): Eukaryota > Metazoa > Chordata > Mammalia > Tubulidentata > Orycteropodidae > Orycteropus > Orycteropus afer. Next base: position 10,859,416 of record NW_006921650.1, on the reverse strand, counting down.
AAAATAATTTAATCTGTAAAGTTTGTTTGTTTATTTTTTAAGATTCTGTCTCCTGATGTGGTTATCATGTTTTTGTTTGTTGTCAAATGAATTCTGACTCAAAACGACCCTTTGAGGACAGAGTGGTACATACAGTTTACTTGGCTGTAACCTTGGCAGGAACAGATCACCAGGTGGTCTCTCCTGCACAGTAGCTGTTGTGTTCAAACCACAGCCTTTTGGATAGCAGCCAGGGGCTTAACCATTGCCCCCCTGGGACTCCTTCATCATAATGGATGTAACTACTAACATGGCTTCTGAACTGAATGCCATCTTCATGCTATACACATTATATCACCTCATTTTGTGGCTATTCTGGATCAATATGCAGAATAATAGCCAGATTAAGAGACTGAAGCTGAGAGAGTGGAATTAACATGCCCAAAGTCACATTTGGATAAGTAGTGAAACTGAACTTTAGTGAAACTAAATATCATAAACAAAGATATTGTTGCTATTTATAAATACTGAATTTCCAACTCCTGCCTCTGTCTTGTCTTCCTAGCAAAGGTTCTTCTGTTCCCTGAGGTAGAGCTGAGTATGCTGGCAGGACACCTTAGACTTGAGACACTCTAACCAGGTTTCACAGAGAGACTGCCTCTGGGTTAGGATTTTATTCTCCAGGTGGGTGATTGCTGGTGACTTCTGCCTGAGACTCCAGGGATGCCTCCCACAGCTGTGCAGAAAGCCCTTTGTAGCCTGTGAAAGCATGTTGTGCAATTCTGCTCAGATTAGTAACACAGTATGACTTCTGAAATCAAGCAGCATCTAAAAACCGGTAGGATCTTCTAGAATAAGCCTTGTCAACATTCTTCTTGAAACTATGCATACTAAAGTTGGTTCTAAGCTTTGGAAGTGAAGCCCAGAGAATATTCTCTATGTAACATGAATTCAGCAGTCTACAACACTACAGTAAAATCAATTCTCCTATTGGAATAAACTAATGCAGATGGAATACTAGCTAATGTAGTATAAAGTATTCGTGATTTATTAGAATTTAACTTGCAAGTGGTAAATTTAGAATTAAAAATTATTAACAAAACACAATGTTGATTACTTTTTATTAAAAGTGATATTTTCTGAATAGGAAAATTTTTTGGTAAATAATGTCTTGTACTTTAATGTGGAATTGGTAAAATGTCCAAATGTTTGGGTGTGAGTGAATGCCATACATTATAATTTAGAGATACTTAAGTATTAAAATATTTACTTACAAAGTTCAGATTAAAATATTTAATAAAGCATTCACATTAAAATATTTTTTATTTTTTATTTTTTCTCAGTCCTTTTCTGATACAGCAGATGTAATATAATAGTGGTATATAGATGGTTCATTTCTTTAGCAAAATAATATGCTATGTCTTCTCCAGCTTTTTGATCTATAATATAATATCTTATACATAAATGTCAAGAGCAGCCTACGAAGATAATGAATAGTTAATGTGATGGATAATAAGAATATATTTAGACTCATCACATGATGAATTGTTTTTGAAATGCTCATATCTATCATTCTGGAATTAAATAGTGTATATGTACTTAAGTCTGTAGCATGCGGACAATACTACTATTTTGGGGGAAAAAGTAATTTCATTGAATGTGAATGTACTTTGCTGTAACTGATTACCATTTTGTTGTAAGAAATATAGATATACATCACCCTTGCCCATTTCCACCTACTTCAACTTCCTTCAAATATTCAGAACTCCAATTAGTTCCCAAGTTTAATCATGAATTCATCTCATGGACATATGAGGGAACTTACAGTTTGGAGTTACTTTGAAGATATGATCTAAACCTATAGTTTTTCCAAATGCACATCAGATGTCTGGCCAGAGTCAAGGTCCTAAGTAGCTATTGAACCAAAGCTACAATCCCAGAAAATAAAATGAAATTGCTGATTCAGTACATTATAACATAGTTCTTAAGTGAAATTTACCTGGGTTTCAAAACAAATAATTCTCCTTAATTCTTTTCACCACCCTTTATTTTGTTCCTAAAGTGAACAGCAGCCAGCAGAGACTTCTGGTTTCTTTAAGAACTTTAATATTGAAGACAGGGATAACCAAACCAAATTCACTCATCAAGTTAATTCTGAGTCATAGTGACCCATAGGTCATTGACTTTACAAAAGCTGACTGCAACATCTTTCTCCTGTGGAGAAGCTGGTGAGTTTGAACCTTTCCACTAGAGGTTAACAAATGAGCACTTAACCACTGTGCCACCTTCAGGGATTCTGAAGACAAAGATAGGAGCTCAGTATTCCTTAATTTAAAGCTTGGCTTGGTTTTATGTCACTTCTTTAATTAGAAAGCCCTCTTTTCCTCCTCCTCACCTTCTCTCCTTCCCTCCCTCCTTTCCTGGGGAGGGGTTGTTGTTATTGTTATGTGCCATCAAGTCAGCCCATAGTGACCCCTCCTTGGGTTTCTGAGGCAGTATCACTATGGAAGTAGATTGCCCAACCTTCCTTCTGAGGAGTGGCTGGTGGGTTTGAACTGTCAGCCTTCTGGTCAGCAGTCAAGTGCCTTAGGCACTATGCTACCAGAGCTTCTGGGAAGGGAAGGGGAGGCTAAAGTATCTCTTACTATCTCCAAAACAGAGAAATTTAAAGAATCAGCCAATGCAATGGCTTATTATATATTTTTATGTGGGCAGTAGAATAGGTGGGTTAACTGTAATATTTCTGTTTCCTTCAGAGTATTTCTCTTCTTTCATTTTCTTATTAGTTTCATTTCCATTACTTCTGGGCTGTAAGTAATGAGTGTTGTCAACAAAACCAATTCTACCTGAGATATCACTGGCCATTTGACAGACCACTAGTTTGTCAGTTTGTTGTACTATGGTGGCTTGCATGTTGCTATGAGGCTAGAGACTATGCCACCAATATTTTAAATACCAGTAGGGTCATCCATAGTGAACAAGTTTCAGCAGAGCTTCCAGACTAAGACAGATTCAAAACAAAGAAGGAGCCATCCACTTCTCAAAGAATTGGCCAGGGAAAACCTTATGAATAGCAGTGAAATACTGTCTGATATAGCACTAGAAAGCTATATGAATAGCCCTGAAACTTTGTCTGATATAGTGCCAGAAGATGAACCCCTCCAGTTGAAAGACACTCAGAATACAACTGGGGAAGAGCTACCTCCTCAAAGTTGTTGATGTTATATGCCATCGAGTCAGCCCCGACTCATAGCGACCCCTCCTTGGGTTGCCGAGGCACTATCACTACAGAGGTAGATTGCCCAGTCTTCCTTTCCTGGAGTGGCTGGTGGGTTTGAACCACCAGCCTTCTGGATAACAGTCAAGTGCCTTAGGCACTATGCTACCAAAGCTCCTCAAAGTTAGTCAACCAGTTAGTCAACCTTAATGATGTGGTTGGACTAAAACTTTCAGGACCTCCATTTGCTGATGTGACACAATTCAAAATGGAGAGAAACAGCTGCAAACATCCATTAATAATTGGAACATGGAATGTACAGAGTATGAATCTAGGAAAATTGGAAGCTGTAAAAAATGAAATAGAATACATAAAGATCAATATCCTAGGCATTAGTGAGCTGAAATGGACTGGTTTGGGACATTTTGAATCAGACAACCATATGCTCTACTAGGCCAGGAATGACAAAGAGGAATGGTGGGGCATTTATAGTCACAAAGAATGTTTCAAGATCTATCCTGAAGTACAGTGCTGTCAGTGATAAGATAATATCTACACCTAAAAGGAAGACCAGTTAATACTACTGTAGTTCAAATTTACACACCAATACCAAAGCCAATGACTAAGAAATTGAATATTTTTACCAACTTCTGCAGTCTAAAATTGAACAAACATGCAATCAAGATATGTTGATATGGTGACTGGAATGCAAAAGTTGGAAACAAAGAAGAATCACCAGTAGTTGGAAATTAAGACTTGGTGATAGAAATGACACTGGAGATTGCATAATGGAATTATGCAAGACCAATGACTTAATCATTGCAAATACCTTTTTCCAACAATACAAATAGTGGCTATACATGTAGACTTCCTCAGATGAAATACACAGGAATCAGATGGACTACATCTGTACAAAGAGGTGATGGAGAAGCTCAATATCTACAGGCAAAACAAGGCCATGAGCTGACTGTGGAATAGACCATCAATGCAAGTTCAAGTTGAAGCTGAAGATAATTAAAACAAGCCCATGAGAGTCAAAATATGACCTTGATTATATTCTCCCTGAATTTAGAGACCATCTAAAGAACAGATTTGATTCATTGAACACCAATGACTGAAAACTCAATGATTGTTGGATGACATCAAGAATATCATCCAAGAGGAAAGCAAAAGGTCATTAAGAACATAGTAAGGGAAGAAAAGACCAAATAGTGTCAGAAGAGACTCTGAAACTTGCTCTTGAATGGAGAGCAGCTAAAGCAAATGGAAGAAATAATAAGATAAAGAGCTGAACAGCAGCTTTCAAAGACCAGCTTAACAAGACGAAATCAATTATTATAATGACATGAGCAAAAATATGGAGTTAGCAAGCCAAAAGGGAAGAACATGCTCAGCATATCTCAAGCTGAAAGAATTGAAGAAAAAATTCAAGCCTTGAGTTGAAATTTTGAAAAACTGCTATGGGTAAAATATTGAATGATATAAGAAACATAAAAAAAAAGGATAGAAGGAATACAAAGTGTCACTGTACCAAAAAGAATTGGTCAATGTTCATCCATTTCAGCAGGTGGCATCTATTTCAGAAGGTGGCATATGATCAAGAACTGATGGTATTGAACGAAGAAGTAGAAGCTGCACTGAAGGAATTGGTGAAAACAAGGCTCCAGGAATTGACAGGATACCCATTGAGATGTTTCAACAGATACTGCACTGCAGGCACTTATTGTCTATGTCAAGAAATTTGGAAGACAGTTCCCTGACCTACTGCTGGGAAGAGATCCATATTGGTACACATTCCAAAGAAAGGTGATCCCACAGAATGTGGAAATTATCAAACAATATCATTAATATCACATGCAAGTAAAATCTTGCTGAAAATAATTAAAAAAATGATTAAAGCACTATATTGACAGAACTTTCAGAAATGCAAGCTGAAGAGTCAGAAGAAGACATGGAAAGAGGGATATCATAGCCAGTGTCAGATAGATCTTGGCTGAAAGCAAAGAATACCAGAAATGCTTATTTGTGTTTTATTGACTATGCAAAGGCATTCAACTGTGTGGATTATAACAAATTATGGATAACCTTGAGAAGAATGGGAATTCCAGAACATTTAATTGTACTCATGAGGAGCCTGTATGTAGACAAGGAAGCTGTCGTTTCAACAGAACAAGGGGACACTGCATAGTTACCTGATATTTTTACACAGTAGAATGACCATTTTGTATTCTCTTACTTTGAAAAAACTTTTTTTAAAAAAAAAAAAAAACAATTACCCCACTATCTCTCAAACAATGCATCTTCAAGCATTATTCCAGGCTGTAAAATGTACCACTCAAAATACTCCTTTTATGATTAAATGAGTTTGGGTAATGTTAAATATTCTGGTATTGTACTCTCCTTCTAGAAGAGGCTAATTGGCAGTAGCATGTAAATGACTCAGAATATGTACAGTAATGAAACCTGAGTAAAAATAACTATTGCTTACCCATTACCACCATGCGGCACTGCGTTCCGGGACACAGCAACTTGAGAAACTGCGCTAAGCCAATTATAATAGTATGTCAAAATTCACCTGTTCTCCTAAGTTCTCCATTTTTTCTATGTGGCAAGGAAAATACTTGGGAGACTGGAAAAAATTGTGAGTAAATACTGCTTGGTGAATCAAGTATTTTGTGAAGGATGCAAAATGTTGAGGAATGCTGACTACTATAGGCTGAGTGGTGGACTCCTGGGTAGCAAACTCCCTTTCTTTAAGTAGTTTGTGGCTGTGGTGGAGTAAATTACATAGTATGGCTTTTCTAGCCATAAGTCTTTGTGAACTCCATGCTGGAATTTACCCTGCGCAACTGAATAGCTCCTGATTGTTAAAGTTATCCACCTGGGCTATTTCTGTTGAGAGTGGCAGGAAGCAATCTTCTGGGAAGTTTCCACTCTCTCTCTCTCAAGTATGTAGAATTCTGATGTAGGGATTGGTTACTTTGGCCACTCTTCCAGGGTTAAAAGGAGGCCTCCTAGAGGTAGAAGGGGTCTCTCTGTCTGTTGGCTGAGAGACATGCGTTGCTGAGAGAGAGAGACACGGAAGCCCCTGCCCTGCTGAGAGACAGACTGTTGGCTGAGAGATGGTGGGCTGCAAAAGATTGAGTGCATTTCTGAACTTGAATTGTAGCCTGTTGCTTCCTTAATAAACCCCATAGTCTGTGAGTTCTGTGTGGCCACTGAAGCAAATTCTCGAATCCAGCAGAGAGGTGGTTGGTACTGCAGGAGGAACGGTTGGTAAAAGGGCTGGAGGGAGGCAGCCTGTCTGGTCTTGCAGGAATAGGCTGTGGGCTACTGATGGTGATTCTGTCTTACACTTGTGTGCTAAGAGGAGCTCAGAAGATGGCTACTTCTTGCTCCCTTGGCAGTGGCATAGGGCTACAGGGTGTACAAAATGTATGTCCTTTGTTCTTGATAATGATGTTCCTAGTATCTCCCTCTAACATGATTGTAAGCAACACAGGCTGTCCCCAGATTATGAACAGTTCATTTCTAATGTCATTCAAAAGTTTGTCTTAGTACATAGTATATAGGGTACATTTCTATGCATAAAAAATATTAAAGAACCACTTTCAGATACACTAAAATATCTTCAGCATGACAATACAGTAATAATATAAATAATATTGTGGTGTGCATGGCAAAGTAGCACCTGTTTGTTGTTACAAACCATTGTATGTACCTGGACTTTTTAATATAATAGGATTTATAGGGGTGGCTCCTAACTACAGATTATACTTAACATACCCATTTATAACTCTGGGACTACCTGAACTGAAACAGCATTCTCTTTATGCTTCATCTTTACTATAGTGATTAAAACATTTCTAAGAGTTATAATAGACTTCTCTCCTAAAACTTCATATAATTTTTATGTTTCAGATGCATAGCATAATCTTTGATTACTCTACTGGGCATTAATATCATATGGCTATAAGCTTTGGGGTATACAGGGCCATTTTTATCTATTCTGAATAATAAGAATAGGTACAGCTGCAGTTTATTAAGTGGTGTCTATGTGTGTGGATCTGTACAACCTGCTTTACATATACTCTGTCATTCAATCCTTACAGTAACCCAATGGGGCATATGTGCCTACTGTCATTTTAAAGATTAGGCTCAGTAAGATTAAATATTTTACTCAGTATCATACAGCTGGTAAATAGGCAGTCAGGATTCAAGTCAAGGTCTATCAGATGCAAGGCTTGAGTTCTGAACTTATTATTCTGCCTTCTGATAAAACTAGATAGTTAATAAAGGAATTGGTTCAACTATTTCTTCTTCTACTATGGAACTTTATGGCTAACTGGGGTACCCAATTCGCCTCTGAGCTTTTTGTGATATTCAGATATCCTGCTAATGAGACTAGACTAGATAATGTCTGAGGCCTACAGAAGGAATGAAGGATATCCAGAGAGTGACAACAGAAGATGATCCATACAAACAAATTAAATTGAAGAATACAATGATAAAAATAGTATTTTACAAAAAGACAAAAAAAGAAATGAAAAGGATTAAAAGAAATGACAGTATTTTATTGGCATATTTGCCCAAGTTTATTTGATGGAGATCTGAGTAAATTTTTATAAGTCAAAAACCACTGTAACTTGCAGGTCAAGATAAGGCAAGACATGGAGGCCTTGCCCAGAATTTAAAGGAAGATGTTATTTAGATAATTATCAAAGAAGGTAAAGAAAATGTACCCTAACTATAACTGAATAAAGACACTAAAAGAATGTCTGCAAAGAAGTGCAGTGACATGTTTAAATGTTTGGCTTATGTTTAGCTAAAATAAATAACAAGACTGTAAATGTAATTAATTCTCTTTTTATATACAGTTTGTACCTTGAGACATGAACTGAACGTGGCAAAGAAATTTTGCACTCCAAACACCAGATTGTGTTTACAGAGTGTGATTATGAAGTACTATATATATCTAGCTTAGATTTCAGAAATTTAGATTTAAAAAGGAACTTCAACTTGGCTCACCTTCTCCGAAGAACGAGGTAAAACAACCCAAATACACCCAAATACATAGCAATGGTGTTAGATGCTTTTAGAAAAGAAATTAGACTTTCTAACGAGAGTCATTGCAATTGCACATGATTTAATGTGTTTGCTGTCAAAATGTGTTTTAGGCAGTGCTATGGGACATTATAATTTATGGCTTGAAAATTAGATTCCATTGCTTTATGACATGACTTTTACTAGTCACTATTTTCTATCTAAAAATTATTTCAGAATATCATATTGGCTCATATAATTCTAAAAGACGTTCTGGGCCAGCATTCTACATCTACCCCAGCTCCCCCTGGTGCCAATGTAATGTTTTTATGTCATACTATTGTAGAATGCCACTGTTATATTGAATTGTCCTTTTCTTTTTGCACTGGCATTCCAATATGAAATAAATTCCTATATGTTAAGAAAGCTTGGGACTTATTTATCAATTTGTATCTTAAACAAAAACATTCATTCTTTTTTTTAATTTTTATATTTATTGTGATTTGAGTGAAAATTTACAGAGCAAATTCACTTTCTATACAGCAGTTTACATACACTTTGAGAAACTCATTCTTAACAAAAGAAGTTAGAACACACGCATAGTGTAGTTGCTTCTACAGTATTTTTGAAAGACTGTGAAATGTCAGAATAAGGATTTCCAGAATTAAAGGATGGATTTTATGAGGAGAATAAAAGAAAAATCCTGCAATTAAAATGCTTTATAGAGTTTATCAAACACCACACTTTCCAGCTCAGGTAGAATGGGCAATTGTGACATTCACTATTAAACCAGGGTAGAATCTGAAACAGAAGAATGAGGGCCCTAAGTAGCAATCATTATATTATACAATGTGTCATAAATTCACTTATTCTAAGTAGTCTCATCTTTTATGACATCTTAAATACAAAATAAAGAAAGCACAAAAGAGACATTTCTAGCAATAACAATAAAGTAATATAGTCATTAAAACATAGATACAAAAATTTAATAACATATAGTACATTTTCAAACAAAATGAGTACATTATAGTTAACTTTGAATACCAGTAATCTGTATTTATGAGTACATTATAGTTAACTTTGAATACCAGTAATCTGTATTTATGATGTGGCACCACTCAAATTGAAGAGAAACAGCCGCAGACATCCATTAATCATCGGAACATGGAATGTACGAAGTATGAATCTAGGAAAATTG
>NW_006921650.1:10832594-10847529 GCF_000298275.1 Orycteropus afer afer | reverse complement strand
AAGGAGATGGATTGATACGGTGGCTGAGATGATGGGCTCAAGTATAGCAGGGATTGTGGGGCTGGCGCGGGATCGGGCAGTGTTTTGTTCTGCTGTGCATGGGGTCGCTATGGGTCGGAAACGACTCAACGGCACTTAACAACAACAACAATCTGTATTTAAGCATGGTTCTTGATCAAATTATTAGAGAAACTATCTTGTTATTAGAGATTGGCTTATCTAAAGAGAAAAAACAGTTCCAGTACCCTTTCTTCAGATGGGCATTTTTTCTTTTTTTTCTCCTTTCTATGGCTTTCACAGTATTTATGTACTTATTACTGGAAACTTATTCAGTAGTAACTCTTTCCAAGAAAACACAAACCAATGTCATTAAGTATTTGTTCACAGGCCTTCTGAAGCAAAATGAAATCCCAGTAGTGATTATTTTTAGATATGTGTTCCAAATGTTCTACTACATTTTTTAGCATGTCTCAGAGCTGAACACAGTGAGGGAAAAAGCAAAGAACTGAGCAGACATTATGTTAATATGTCTTAATTTGTGTTTATTTTAGGCTTTTAGGAAGGACTTTGATATTTTTAAAGGAGCTCTGGTGGCATAGTGCCTAAGGCATTTGACTGCTAAGCAGAAGATTGGCAATTCAAACCCACCAGCCACTCCACAGAAGGAAGCCTGGGCGATCTACTTGTGTAAAGGTTTACTGCCTCGGAAACCCAAAGGGGTCTCTATGAGTTGGAATCAACTTGATGGCAGCGAGTTTGTTTTTTGGTTTGATATTCTTTGATTTTTGCCTTGAAAATTTTAATGGTCAGTTTAAATTGCCTTATGCTCTTTGGTTGATAAAAACTGATCTTTTAAGGCCAAAAGTCACGAGACAAGGTACCTACGGAGATGGTTAACTTTAGTTTGGAATAGTCCTGCATTTTTTGTAATAAAGCTAAGCACTTTCTCTTGAGCATGGATCTGCTCATTAGATGGAGTTTCATGTAAACTTTTCTTGTTTAAAATATACCCTAATTCATCTTCCAAGAAAGTCCTGACAACCTACTTCTGAAAATCAGCCCGTGAAAACCCTCTGGCTCACATGATCATATCTGTGACCCACTATAGGCATAGCATAGCACAAGGCAGCATTTAGTTCTATGGTGCATGGGGTTAACATGAGTACAGGTTGGCTTGACAGTGAACACTGACCATAATTTTGTCTTATACATCTTCTGGTGTGGGTTCTTCAATGTGAAGCGAGACCTTAACTGATACTTGTGAAACACTATGATTATAGCACATTTCTAGATTTGTCCTATTCTCGTCCATATTTTAATGTGATTGTCATCAAACACAATTCATCATCTATACTTAAGCCTTTCTAAAGCATTGAATGTAGTTTTCAAAAGCATAACTCTTTAACTTCCAAGTTAATATTTTATCAGTAAAACAATTCAATGAAACAATACAATTAAAGTAACAAGTGTAGCTACCACAAAAAAGCTTGGCCAAGAAATCTGGATTACATAGAGCTTGGCTATAGAAGGTCAAGTACACAGGTACTCAATGATCCTACTTCAGGACATGTATACACTGCATCTTGGGCTTCAGATAGCACGGTTTACAAAGGGGCGTCAAGCTTCTGCAACATTTTCAAGTGAGTTCTTCAGATATCATTTAAGATAGTTTTTACCAAAAATTTTAATAACATAAAGTACATTTTCAAACAAAATCAGTACATTATATTTAACTTCTGTATACTGTGAAAATAAATTTTTAGTTTATTTTAAATATACTTCCACTTTCTGTTTGTCGACTCAGAACCAAAATCTAAGCAGATCTATTAAATAGTTATGTGGGAGGCATTGCAATTTCTGACTTGAAAATGAATCACCAAATATTTTATTTTCCTTGTTTAGTTTTTATCACACACATCAAGTTGAAATTAGTTAAAAAGCACAGGATTTCACTCTTCATTTCAGAATGGGGGGAAGTGGATATATTTTCTTTTGGGGGCAATAAAGATAGCTTAAATTTGAAGTCATGGCCCCAAATGATTTGCCTAATCAAAGAATGTGTCTATTTCCTTCAGTAATGGGCATTTGGATACAATAACTCTGTCTATACCAATGCATTTACCCTTCTTCTTTGCAGTAGTGAACAAAAATTATATATGACTTCACTTTTAGATCTTCCTGAATATAGATTAGGAGCTGTGATAGTGCAGTGGTAAACATATATGGCTGCTAACCACATCGTTGGTGGTTCAAACTCACCAGCCATTCCATGGGAGAAAGATGAGCCAGTCTGCTTCTGAAAAGATTTACAGCCTTGGAAATCCCATGGATCAGTTCTGCTCTGTCCTGTAGGGTCACTATGAGTTGGAATAGACTCAGTGGGATGGCACTGGGTTTAGTTTGGTTTCAGCATAGGTTGATTATTATTGTTAAGCCTATGAAGTAAGAAGGAATGGAGGTTTATTTCTTTCATTTTATCCCCAAGGTGAGCTAGGAACGAGAGTTTGAGTGAATCAAGGAAAGGAAATACTGAATACTCTATCCTCTTTAGTGAAATGACTTTTGAGTACCCCATAGAATCAAGCTTTGTAACTCAAGTCTAAATGAGGCTGAAGTGTTTTTTGAGGACTTTGCCTTGGTTCTAGGGTTATAAAGGAACAATTCAAATGTGGTCCTTTAGTGTTTAAAGCAAAACTGAGGCCTCTGCTCTGGCTTTGACCGCACCTTGTCCCCTTAGGGTTACTAACTTCTGCAGCACTCAGCCGGCTGGCATTCCTCCAGGTAGTTCTGTTCTTGCACCTCTTGTACATGGGTTTCCTAGGCCTGTACCATTCAAGATCCTGGCAAATTTTTGCTTATTTTTAAACTCTCAGCATAAAAGCCAAACACTTCTGGGATACCTTGCCTTATTTACCTTGGAAAATCTGGCATGATTAAACCCTGGGTCTTTTTTTAGGGTAGGATTAATGCAATGGAACTAAATACATATTGAAAAATGTTTGTATGGATGGTCAGTAATGTGGGTCTGAATTGAACTCTGGGTTCTGGTGGATTTATAAGATTGGTTAATGCTGTTTATTTTTATCTAAAATAGTAATAAAATATTGGGACTTAAAGAGTAAAGATCACTTAGGGTGCTTGTATTTATTATATATTTGTTTCATATAATAATTCTATGTAATAGAAACTAACTGTTGCACCAGATTATTGTAAATGAGGAAGCCAGGGCTTATATGGATTAATTGCCTTAAGGCCCAGTAGTTAGTCATGGCAAAAATGGGATTTTAACCTGGATCATTTGATTCCTAAGTCTAAGATCTTGATCTTAAAGTATATTTATTTCTCTCATCAATAATTGAATGGTCTTAGATGTGGGAAGACTCTGAAATGCCCACAAATGCAGTTTTCAAATCACAGAAGTAACTCTTTGATAGATACTACCTGAACTTCTCAGAACTGGATTTGCCCTTTAATTGATCTACAGTACACAGTGGTAGTCCCATCAGACTGCTTACCTGAAGGATCACTTTGAGTTCTTGGCTTGACTGTATTTTAAATAAAACCAGACCAAGAAAGGAAGCATGATGGTGGGTGGCTAGCAACTGTGGCACTCAGAGACCAAAGGAAGAAACAGAGGATGTTCTAGACTGTTGAATGAGGATTGGAAAGATGCAATTTGATCAATAAAATATGACTGTATGATGACCTTTGAGAGAATAATTGCTGCAAAACATGGAAGAAAGCACAAGTTTGCACTAAGTGAAAGAAGTAATAGGAAGTGAGAAAATGGCTGCAGTTAGCACTGTCTATCTTTGAAAATTTTTAGCTAGATATTTCTGTCAAACTCTTCAATTAATCAAAAATAATGTCTAAAATGCTTGTACCTATGTCAGTCAATTTACTCTATAAATAGATGGTCACCCAACACACTTCTTGTTGACTAACTTCCCTCCTATGTACTTTTTATTTTTTTTCCTTTATTCTTGTCAGCTGTTTTACAATCTCAAGAGTTACTTTTTATTTATTTTTTGCTTTGTAAATACATTCAACGTGATATTTCCTGCCAGATATGTTTTGTAGCACTATGGTAAATTTAATGTGCTTAATTTATACTTACAGAATGTGGTATTTGAAATACAGGTGTATATAAATGTCCAGGATTTATGATGGTTATGATATGCAAGGAAGTGTATCTCACTCATAATTTAAAAGTTAAAGCAAACTTCTTCCTTTTTTTCTCCTTCATTTTGAATAACACAATATGATCTTACCTTTAGAATAGGCATTTGATAAGAATAAAAGTTTAATCAAATATGGTGATGTACCAATAGAGTATATGTCCTCATCATCTGCTCTCAAAATGAATAAATATTAAAAGAAAAGTTAACTCTGTCACAGATATGTGGAGAAAATGCATTAAACAGAGGGTACTGAATGATCATGGAGGTGCCATGGAGACCCAGTGCTTCAGGAAAAAATTTAAGGCATGGAGTCCAATTTGAAGATGCTGTGTGAGTACTCTTGTGCCATCAAGTAATCCCTTGAACTCTTTACATTTCACATTATTTAACAAAAGACCTAAAATTAATAGTAATACTTTCTGAGGACTGTATGAAACACACGTGTGACTCTCTTTTCAAAGTCTGATTCAAAGTTATGAAATTTTACTTTATATTCTTACCCCCTAAAAGTTCACAGTGTCTGCTCATTATTTAGTTATTAATTGTTGTAGAGGTAGCTAAAAACTCACTGCTGTCTAGTCGGATCTGACTCATAGCAACCCCTCCTTGGGTTTCCGAGGCAGTATCACTACTTAAGTGGATTGCCCAACCTTCCTTCCGAAGAGCGGCTGGTGGGTTTGAACCACCAGCCTTCTGGTTAATGGTCAAATACCTTAGGCACTACACCACCAGAGCTCCTGGTTTTTTAGTAGCTAGATTCTTTAATTTACCTCAAATTTAATATCTGGGTAATTTAAGACAACTACAAAATTACTATATTATAAACTACTGAATGCCTCATAAATATTAAATATAATTACTTTAAATCTGGCTGGGGGCTTTTGGAAGCAGCGTTAAGGGGGCAGCCTGGAAGTGGAAGTGGCTTTAAGGGACAGCCTGAATGGGAAGACAAGTGCCAGAGGCTTGTCAAGTGCCTTTAAGGAGTGATAAAGAAAGGGAACTGGGCAGGGGGTTTGGAGCTGCTTTTCAGCCACTCCTCAGAAGGAAGATTGGGAAATCTACCTCCATAGTGATACTGCCTCGAAAACCCAAGGATGGGTCCTTGAGTCAGGTCCGACTCAATGGCAAACAACAACAAGTGAATGGAGCAGTTTGTAACAACTAAGGGAGATGAACTTGTCTGTCATTTTGTCATCTTGTGGTGATTTGCGTGTTGATATGAAGCTGGAGGCTATGCCACTGTGTTGCAAAATGCCAGCAGGGTACTTATGGCGGGAAGGGTTCAGCAGGGCTTCTGGGCTAAGACAGACACAGAAAAAGGAAGAGGCCATCCACTTCTCAAACATTTGACCAGTGAAAACTTTATGAATAGCAGTGAAACACTCTCTGATATATTACTGGAAAACTTTATGAATAGCCCCGAAGCATTAACCAATATAGTGTAGGAAAATGAGCCCATTAGGTCAGAAGGCACTCAAAATGCAGCTGAGGAAGAGTTGCTTATTCAGAATAGAGGCAACCTTAATGATATGGATGAAGTTAAGCTTTCGGAACCTCCATTTGCTGATGTAGCATGACTCAACACACAAAGAAACAGCTGCAAACATTCATTAATAATTGGAAAATTGAATGTACGGAGTATAAATCTAGGTAAATTGGAAGTTGTCAACAATGAAATGGAACACGTAAAGATTGATATCTTAGACATTACTGAGCTGAAATGGACTAGTTTTGGCCATTTAAAATCAGACAATCATATGATCTACTATGCTGAGTATGACAGATTGAAAAGAAATGGTGTGGCATTCATCATCACAAAGAATGTTTCAAGATCTGTCCTGAAGTACAATGCTATCAGTGATAGGATAATATCCATAAGCCTGCAAGGAAGACCCATTAATACGACTATTATTCAAATTCATGCACCAACCACCAAAGGTAAAGATGAGGAAATTGAAGATTTTTACCAACTTCTGCAGTCTGAAATCTACCAAACATGCAATCAGGATGTGTTGATTATCACTGGTGATTGGAATGGAAAAGTTGGAAACAAAGAAGAATCACTGGTAGTTGGAAAATATGGCCTCGGTGAAAGAAATAATGCTAAAGATTGCATGATAGAATTTTGCAAGCCCAACTACTTATTCATTGCAAATACCTTTTTCAACAACACAAATGGTGGATATACATGTGGACTTCACCAGATGGTGTACACAAGAATCAAATTGACTACCTGTGTGGCAAGAGGCAATGGAAAAGCTCAGTATCTTCAGCCAAAACAAGGCCAGGAGCTAACTGTGCAACACAGCATCAACTGCTCATATGCAAGTTCAAGTTTCAGTTGAAGACAATTAAAATAAGTCCATGAGAGCCAAAATATGACCCTGAATTTAGAGAACATCTAAACAATAGATTTGATGCATTGAATACCAGTGAGTGAAAACCAAGAGGAGTTATGGAATAACCTCAAGAACATCATCTGCGAAGAAACCAAGAGGTCATTAAAAAGACAGGAAAGGAAGAAAACCAAAATGGATGTCAGAAGAGACCCTGAAACTTGCCCTTGAATGGAGAATAGCTAAAGCCAATGGAAGAAATGACAGGATAAAAGAGCTGAGCAGAAGATTTCAAAGAGCAGCTTGAGAAGACGAAGTCAATTATTATAATGAAATGTTCAAAGATCTGGAGTTAGAAAACCAAAAGGTAAGAACACGCTTGGGCCTTGTCAAGCTGAAAGAACTGAAGAAAAAATGCAAGCCTCGAGTTGCAACATTGAAAGATTCAATGGGTAAAATACTGAATGATGCAGGAAACATAAAAAGAAGATGGAAAGAATACAGAATCACTCCAAAAAAGAATTGATTGATGTTTATACCTTTCAGGAGGTGGCATGTGATCAAGAACCAATGGTACTGAAGAAAGAAGTTGAGGGTGCACTGAAGCAATTGGTGAAAAACATAGATCCAGGAATTGACAGAGTACCCATTGTGATGTTTCAACAAACGGATGTTGTGCTGTAGGCACTCACCTAGCTATGCCAAGAAATTTGGAAAATAGCTACCTGGTCAGCCTCCTGGAAGAGATCCATATTTGCCATATTTGTACCAATTCCAAAGAAAGGTGATCCCAGAGGATGTGGAAATAATCAAACAATATCATTAAAATCACATGCAAGTAAAATCTTCCTGAAGATAATTCAAAAACAGTTGCAGCAGTATATTGACAGAAAACCTCCAGAAATGCAAGCTGTATTCAGAAGAGGATGTGGAATGAAGGATATCATTGCTGATATCAGATGAATTTTGGCTGAAAGCAAAGAATATCAGAAAGATGTTTACTTGTGCTTTATTGACTGTGCAAAAGCACTCAATTGTGTGGATCATAACAAATTATGGATAACATTTAAAAAAATGGGAATTCTAGAACATTTATTTGTACTCACGAGGAACTTGTACATAGACCAAGAGGCTGTCATTTGAACAGAACGAATGGATACTGCATGGTTTAAAACTAAGAAAGAAGAGTGTTAAGGTTGTATCCTTTCACCACACTTACTTAAATTGTATGCTGAGTGAATAATCTAAGAAGCTGGATTACATGAAGAAGAATCTGGCATCAGGATTGGAGGAAGACTCATTAACAACCTGTGATATGCTGGTGACACAACTTTGCTTGCTGAAAGTGAGGATGACTTGAAGCACTTACTGAGAAGATTGAACGCTACAGCCTGCAGTGTGGACTATGCCACAATATAAAGAAAACAAAAATCCTCACAACTGGACCAATAAGCAGCATCATGATAAATGGAGAAAAGATTGAAGTTATCAAGGACTTCATATTACTTGCTTCTGCAATCAACACCAATGGAAGTAGCATCAAGACATCAGATGATATACTGCATTGGGCAAATCTGCATAAGACCTCTTTCAAGTGCTGAAGAGCAAAGATGTCTCCTTGAAGACTAAGGTATACCTAACCAGGAGCTCTGGTAGCTCAACATTTTGATTAGAGATACGTATATATTTTTCTGTGGGAGCTCGGATAGCATAGTGCTTAAGGCACTTACTTGACTGCTAACCAGAAGGCTGGTGGTTCAAACACACCAGCCACTCCTCGGAAGGAAGATGGGGCAATCTACTTCTGTAGTGATACTTTCTCAAAAACTCAAGGAGGGGTCGCTATGAGGTCTGACTAGAGGGTACATAACAATAACAACAACAACATTCTATTAGAGGATTATACCCTTATTTCTTTATGCATTTCATTCTTGAAGGACATATGAATATTTTTATATAGATCTAACATACATATATGTGTGTGTATATATATGTGTGTGTGTGTGTGTGTGTGTGTGTGTATGGGAGCTCCGGTGACGTAGTTTCTAAGGCATTTGACTGCTAACCAGAAGCCTGGAGGTTTAAATCCACCAGGCACTCCTCACAAGAAAGGTTGGGCAATCTATTTCCATAGAGACACTGCCTCAGAAACCCAAGGAGGGATCACTGTGAGTTGGAATCAATTTGACGGCAGTGAGTTGTATATGTACGTGTATATACAAACTAGTACAAACTAGAATGGAGTTGTAAGTCAGGATGGTAGTTACATTTGAAGGAGAGGAGTTGGGATATTTGAGGAGTATTATAGTGTTCTCATAATGTTCTATTTCTTGATTCAGTGCTGCTTATAAGGATTTTGAAAATTCATTGAGTCATACAATTAAGCTTTGTTTGCTTTCTGTATGTATGTTGTACTTAATAAATAGTGTATTTTAAAATAGACACTCTAAGAGCATGTTTGTAAGAGAACTATTACATGTCATTTATTCTCTATTAGCAATCCAATCAATGGAATGATTCCTGAATATTTCAACCTGTAAGCTTTCTGAATTGAGAATTAATTGAAATGGAAACTTCAACAGATTAATTTGAGCAGATGACATTTAATTCAAACTGGATCAAATAGGAAATTGCCCTTTCTTAAAGATGCTATTACTGCATCTTTGCTGCATAGTTATAGGTACTAACAGCTTGGTTTCATTCATTCTATTTTAAGAAGTTTAGTATTGTGGATAGGATTTATGAATCAAAAACAGAGATAACATGTGAAAAGATACTTAGTGTTACTGTTAAAACACATTCTTTTAAATAGAATTAAGCTAATTTGAGCTTGACCTTATTAGAAATCCAAATTCTGCAAAGACAACATATTGTGGCCATTTGGCAGTAAAAGAAGAATTTAGATCAACAGCTGTCAAGACATAGTAAAGGAGGACTAGTATAGTTGTAGATATTGTCCATATTGAGTACAAACCAAAACCCAAACTCACTGCCATCAAGTCGATTCCAACTCATAGTGACCCCTTTTGGATTTCCTAGGTGGTAAATCTTTACACAGAAGTAAATGTCCAGTCTTTCTTTCATGGAGTGGGTGGTGGGTTTGAACCACCAATCTTCTGGTTAGTAGTCAAATGCCTTAGACACTATGCCATATAAGCATACTCCAGGTTAAATTTAATTTTTTTAATTTTTTTTTTTTAAAGAAAGAAACCCTATTAACCCTGATACTTGCCTTTGATCCTTTGCAGCCATCTCTGGGGCAACATATTTTGTAATCAATTATCTAAAACATAATTTTGAAATCATATAAAAGAGGAAAAATTAAGTGTATAAAATTAGGATGACCTTCCCTCCAGAGAGCTAAGGAAGATAGCCTGACTCTTTCCTTTCCTCCTTTCAATAAGGATTGGATATAGGGAGTTGTGAAATGGTTGTGGAAATTTTGTCTTTAGTGATAATGATTAGAGTTAACTTGAATATTTTCATTGCTGATTCATGTTCTCTCATGTAATCTACCAATTATCTGACTCTGCACAGGATTGTACTTCAGCTACATCTGGAGTTTCTCTGCCCATATTTCATTTCATTTGTTCAATAATGTATACATTGCATGCCAACTCTATATAGGGAAATGTGCAAAATCCTATGGAGATAAGAAAATAAATGAACATATTCTGTATTTTCAAGAAATTCACACTAGAAACAGTAAAAAAAAAAAAAAAAAAAAAAAAAACCTCACTGCAGTCAAGTCAATTCCACTCATAATGACCCATCTGTGGGTTTCTGAGGTGGTATCTCTACAGAAGTAGATTGCCAAATTTTCTTTCCAAGGAGTGGCTGGTGGGTTTGAACCACCTGCCTTCTGATTAGCAGTCAAATGCCTTAGGCAGTTGCAGTGTAGTAAATTACTTAGTGTGGCTTTTCTACCCATAAGTCTTTGTAAACTCCAAGGTGGGATTTTCTATGAGCAACTGAGGAGCTCCTGATTGCTGAAGTTGTCCACCTGGAGTATTTCTGTTGGGCATGGCACAATACAATGTTCTGGGAGGTGCCCACTCTCTCTCAGGTGCTTAGAGTTCTGATGCTATGATTGGCTAGTTTGGTGACTTTGCCGGGCTCAAAAGGAGGCCTTCTAGAGGCAGAACTCTCTCTGACTGCTGGTTGAGGAAGATGTGCTGCTGAAAGAGACACGGGCTCCTGAGACACGCATTGCTGGGAAATAGACACAAGAGACAAGCATCGCTGAGTGAGACACCGAGGGACCAGTGCTGCTGGGAAAGAGACTGTGAGAGACTGTTGGCTGAGGGATGTTGGGCTGAGAGAGAGACTGAGCATTTTTTCCGGAACTCGAATTGTTGCCTGTGGTGCTTCCCTAATGAACCCCATAGTCTGTGAGCTCTGTGTGGCCACTGCAGTGAATTATCGAACCCCGGAGAGAGGTGGTGGGTGCTTTGGGAGGAACGGTTGGTGAAGGGGCTGGAGGGAGGCAGCATGTCTGTCTTGCAGTAATAGGCCTTGGGTTACTACTGGTAATCCTGCCTTCTTCTTGTGGGATTAGAGGAGGTCAGAACATGTGGCCTCTGTGCCGTTTTTGCAGCAGTACACCACCAGAGCTCCCAAAAACATACTCACTGCCGTGGAGTTGATTTGACTCATAGCTACCCCTCCTTGGGTTTCTGAAGAAGTAGATTGCCCAATCTTCCTTCTGAGGAGTGGCTGGTGGGGTTGAACCATGAGCCTTCTGGTTAGCAGTCACATCCCTTAAAACTGATATATACCATATCCCAAGAATTATTGGCAGTGAGGCTTATGCCTGGCAAAGAGTACTTTTGATAAACAAAACCAAACAAACTCACTGCCACTGAGTTGATTCCATCTCATAGCAACTCACTTTGGGTTTCTGAGGCAGTAAATCTTTACGAAAGTAGATTGCCCAATTTTTCTTCTGCAGAATGGCTGATGGGTTTGAACTACCAACCCTCTGGCTAGCGGTCAAATGTATTAGGCACTACTCCACCAGACCCCCTTAACTTTTGATGAGTGACCAATGAAGCCTTCATAGAATAGACATAGCAACTGAGTTGAACCTTGAAGTTGGCCAAAATATAAACATGTAGAAGCATGAGAATAGCATTCTGGGAAGCAAAGGAGCTACAGCAAAGATACAGAAGGGAGATAATTGTAGGTGTTGATAGTAATAAGGAGTCATTTACCTTGACTGGAATATAGGTATGTATAGATGATCACTCAGAAGCTCTGGTAGCATACTGCCTAAGGCACTTGACTGCTAACTGGAAGGCTGGCAGTTCAAACCCACCAGCCACTCCTCAGATGGAAGATGAGGTAATCTACTTCCGTAGTGATACTGCCTCAGAAACCCAAGGAGGGGTTGCTATGAGTCGCGTCAATGGCAAATAACAACAAAAGTGGAAGATGTATTAGAAGATTAAGCATTTGTATTTTCTCATTAGGTAAGTGATCCATTCAATACTATATGTTGGGCAACAGCACTTAAGATATACTGGCATATACAAAATGGAGAAAAAACAAAACTATTACCATTGAGTCGATTCCAACTCATAGTGACACTATGGGACAGAGTAGTACTGCCTTATAACAGTTCTAAGGCTGTACATCTTAATGGAAGTAGATTGCTTCATCTTCTACCCACAGAACGGTTCAAACCACTAATCTTTTGTTTAGAAGCTGAATGTCTTAACCACTGTACCACAAGAGCTCCTGGAACATACAAAGGATTCATGAAAACCTCAGTGGAGTGGTCTGAGATTATCTGCTCACCCAAGCAGGGGAAAATTCAGGATACATAATTGTAGGGGAATTAAAAGTGCAATATTTGTTTCTTTTATATATATATATGTATGTATTTGTGTGTGTATATATATATATATATATATGTATGTGTATATATATATATATATATATGTATGTATGTATATATATATGTATGTATTTTCCCCCCTAAGGAAGGGAAAATCTTCTCTTGCATGATTAATATTCTACCCCCCACCCACCCCCGCTTATCTTCAAATACTGCATTCCTAAGTATATCTATAGTCTCAGGTAGAAGAAAATGGCTCTCACAGATTAGCTAGAATCATAACACCCATTTTATGAAGAAAAATAAGCTAGTGACAGTCATTTTATTTATATAGTCATTTGCACATTCATGTTTAAATCCTTCTGGCATTTGAATATACAGCTTCCAAATTCAAGATCTTGTTGGTATGTCTGAGTCATTTGGAACCCAGAAGGATTGACAGGCCCTGGCAAATATTTCTGTGGGCCCTTAATTTCAGTCCTTTAAACAGTTAGCCTTTTTTATGTGCTGTTGTCATGGTGGAACCAAAACAATTCCAGTAAACAAGCAAACAGCTTCTCGACTATCAGTCATGCAAAGGCTGGTCTGACTTAAGATTAGAAGCATGGAGACAGATATGGATTAATATTGAGATAGGGAGATAGAATCATTGACTTTGATAGCTGATGACACTGAAAAAAGGCTTTCTTGAGCTTGCACACTATGCAAAATTGCCCTAGGGTACCCTGGAAAAGTGTGTAGGGTTGGAGCTCCAACCCTATGAACACAAAAACACACACTTCAATTTGGGCAGTACCCCTTTGGTCTGCTTTAAATATACTATTAGAATTTTTCTAATAAAGTGGGCTAGACCAGAAATCTATGGAATCCAGTTAACAGATTCATGTTATGGAGAAGGAATAGTTGGGAAAAAGAAACGAGTCATAGTGCTTTTCCCCTCAGCCTTCTCTTGGAGAAGAATAAATGTATGGTTACTAATGAAATTAGTTTTTATAAGGTATCTAACATATGGTATGTCACTTCTTTCTCTTCTTAAGTTCTATTTTAGTTCTGGGTTTATGTTATTTCATGCTTTAAATATTTATAAATAACATTTCTTTAGTACTACTTGGTTTTTCTTCTATTTAAGGAATACTTACAACTCCTTTCCTTTAATAGAGAAGTGGGTGTTATACTTGAGTTTAAAGTTTCTGTGACTCTGGGTGTTATCCTTCTGTATCCAGGCATCTCTATCTATCTGTTACCACAGAGGGTGAGGACAACTCGAGTTGCTCTAGAGAACCATATATGAGAACACCTATACCTTATATATTAGCGTAAAAGCTGTTTAATATCAATAATAAATCGATATGTTTTCTAAACATACAATTTTATGTAATTATACACTATGACAAAAATGTATGTACTCTATGGACAATCAGACAAGATATTTCATATTAGGACTATTCCAGAAAATCTGGGAGAAAAGTTTGATATACTTAAGTGGCCTCAGTAGTGACTTGATTTCAATAGAATGAACCAAAAAGAATTAGGCTGACAGGTATTGATCACTGATAAATAACCATTACTACATTAATCTGTCACTTGTCTGTCAGTTTGTCATACTGTGGTAGCTTGTGTGTTGCTGAGAGCCTGGAGGCTATGCCACCAGTATTTCAAATACTATTTGAAATATTATTTGAATAATATAAATAAATAATATTTGAAATATTTCAAGTAACTAAGGTCACCCATGGTGGACAGATTTCAGCAGGACTTCCAGACTAAGACAAACTCACAAGAAGGAAGGGGCAATCCATTTATCAAAATATTGACTATTTAAACCTTATGAATAACAGTGACACACTGTCTATAACCAGAAAACTTTATGAATAGACTTGAAAAATTGTCTAATACAATCCCGGAAGATCAGCCCCTCAGGTCAGAAGGCACTCCAAATACAACTGCAAAAGAGCTACCCCTTCAAAGTAGTTGTCGTTATGTGCCATTGAGTTGGACCCGACTCATAGTGACCCCTCCTTGGGTTTCCGAGGCAGAATCACTATGGAAGTAGATTGCCCCATCTTCCTTCTGAGGAGTGGCTGTTGGGTTTGAATCACCAGCCTTCTGATTAGCAGTCAAGTGCCTTAGGCACTATGCTACCAGAGCTCCCTCAAAGTAGAGGTGACCTTAATGATGTGGATGGAGTAAAACTTTCAGGACCTCCATTTGCTGATGTGGCTTGACTCAAAACAGGAAGAAACAGCTGCAAATATCCATTAATAACTGAAATGTGGAATGTACAAAGTGTGAATCCAGAAAAATTGGAAATCGTCAAAAATGAAATCGAATACCTAAGGATCAATATCCTAGGCTTTAGTGAGCTGAAATGGACTGGTTTGGGCTGTTTTGAATCAGACAACCATATGTTCTACTGTGCCAGGAATGACAAATTAAAGAGGAATGACATGGCATTCATCATCAAAAAAATGTTTCAAGGAAGGCGGGGCAAGATGGCGGACTAGGCAGAAGGATTGCACAGACCCTCTTCAACAAAGAAAAGGGAAACCAATAAATACAGACACAGAAGATAATCTTGG
>NW_006921650.1:10819276-10825389 GCF_000298275.1 Orycteropus afer afer | reverse complement strand
GTATGAAAAGTGAATTTACTCTGTAAATCTTCACCCAAATCCTAATAAAAAAAAAAAAAAAAATGTTTCAAGATCTATCCTGAAGAACAGTGCTGTCAGTGATAGGACAATTTTCATACACCTACAAAAAAGACAAGTTAATACTACTGTTATTTAAATTTACACACCAGCCACCAAAGCCAAAGATGAAGGAATTAAAGACTTTTACCAACTTTTGCAGCCTGAAATTGACCAAACATGCTATCAAGATGTGTTGATGATTACTAGTGATCAGAATGCAAAAGTTGGAAACAAAGGAAAATCACCAGTAGTTGGAAAATATGGCCTTGGTGATAGAAATGATGTTGGAGATTGTATGATAGAATTTTACAAGACTAAAGATTTATTCATTGCAAATACCTTTTTTCAACAACATAAATGGTAGTACACATGGATCTCATCAGATGGAATAAAGGGGGATCAGATTGACTACATCTGTGGAGAAAGTTGGTGGAGATGCTCAGTATCAGCCAAAACAAGGCCAGCAGCTGACTGTGGAACAGACCATCAACTGCTTATGTGCAAGTTCAAGCTGAAGCTGAAGGCAAATATAACAAGCCCACAAGAACCAAAATATGACCTTGACTATATCCCACCTGAATTTAGAGACCATTTGAAGGATAGATTTGACACATTGAACACCAGTGACTGCAAACCAAATGAATTGTTGGATGGCATCAAGAACATCATCCACAAAGAAAGCGAAAGGTCATTAAAAAGACAGGAAAGGAGGAAAAGACCAAAATGGAAGTCAGAAGAGACTCTGGAACTTGTTCTTGAATGGAGAGTAGCTAAAGCAAATGGAAGAAGTGACAAGATAAAGGAGCTCAGCAGAATATTTCAAAGAGCAGCTCAAGAAGACAAAGTAAAGTATTATAATGAAATGTGCAAAGACCTGGAGTTACAAAAACAAATGGGAAGAACACTCTTGGCACTTCTCAAGTGAAAGAACTGAAGAAAAAAATTCAAGCTTAGAGTTGCAATATTGAAATCTTCTATGGGCAAAATATTGAATGATACAAGAAGCATCAAAAGAAGATAGAAGGAATACACAGTCACTGTACCAGAAAGAATTGGTCAGTGTTCATCTATTTCAAGAGGTGGAATATGAACAAGAACCAATGCTATTGAAGGAAAAAGCCAAAGCTGCATTGAAGGAATTGATGAAGAACAAGGCTCCAGGAATTGACGGAATACCCACTGAGATGTTTCAACAAACAGATGTCGTGCTGGAGGCACTTAATTGTCTCTGCGAAGAAATTTGGAAGGCAGCTACCTGGCCAACTGACTGGAAGGGATCCATATTTGTACACATTCCAAAGAAAAGTGATCCTACAGAGCATGGTAATTATCAAACAGCATCATTAATATCACACACAAGTAAAATCTTGGTGGAAAAAATCCAAAATCGGTTGCGGCACTATGTTGACAGGGAACTTCCCAAAATGCAAGGTAGATTCAGAAGAGTACGTGGAACAAAGGAAATCATTGCAAATATCAGATGGATCTTGGCTGAAAGCAAAGAACAGCAGAAAGATGTTTAGTTGTGTTTTATTGACTATGCAAATACATACAACTCTGCGCATCATCACATATTATGGATAACATTGAGAAGAATGGGAACTCCATACACTTAATTGTGTTCATGGGGAACCTGTACATAGCCCAGAAGGCTGTCATTCAAACAGAACAAGGGAATGCTTCATGGTTTTGAATCAGGAATGGATTGTGTCAGGGTTATATCCTTTTACCATACTTATTCAATCTGTATGCTGAGCAAATAATCCAAGAAGATAGAATGTATGAAGAATACAGCATCAAGACTGGAGGAAGAGTCATTAACAACCTGCAGTATACAAATGATACAACCTTGCTTGCTGAAAGTGAAGATAACTTGAAGCGCTTACTGATGAGGATTGAAGACTATAGTCTGCAGTGTGGATTACACCTCAACATAAAGAAAATGAAAATCCTCACAACTCAACCAATGAGCAGCATCATGATAAATGGAGAAATGGTTGAAGATGTTAAAGATTTCTTGTTGCTTGGTTCCACAACCAACACCAATGGAAGCAGCAGTCAAGAAATCAGAGGACATATTGCATTGGGAAAATCTGCTGCAAAAGACCTCCTTAAAGTACTGAAGAGCGATGCTGTCTCTTTGAAGACTAAGGTGTGCCTAACACAAGCCATGGTGTTTTCAATCTCCTCATACGCATGTGAAAGCTGGACAATGAATAAGGAAGCCTGAAGAAGATTCAATGGTTTTGAGTTGTGATGTTGGCCAAGAATACTGAAAGTACCATCAATTGCTAAAAATAAAAAGAAAAAACTCACTGCTGTAGAGTCAGTTCCAACTCATAGTGACCCCTTCTTAGGTTTCCAAGGTGGTATCTATATAGAAGTAGATTGCCCAATCTTTGTTCAGGGAGGGGCTGGTGGGTTTGGACAGCCAGCCTTTTGGTTAGCAGTCAAATGCCTTAGGCACTATGCCACCAGAGCTAGAAGAACAAATAAATCTGTCCTGGAGGAAGTGTAGCAGGATTGGTCTTTGGAAGTGAAAATGGCCCAAATTTTTCTCACCTGCTTTGGTCATATGGTCAGAAGAGACCATTCCCTGGAGAAGGATATCATGCTTGGTAAAGTAGTGGGTCAGTGAAAAAGGAAGGCACTCAACGGGCCTGGGTTGACATAGTGGCTGCAATGACAGGTTTAGGTACAGGAAAGGTTTTGAGGCTGGTGCTGGACCAGGCATTGCTTCATTCTGCTGTGCATAGGGTTGCTGTGAGTTGGAGCTGACCCACTGGCACTCATCAACAACAACAGCAGCAACATTAGGTGTGTAGAAGGATACAAAATAAGTAGCAGACTCAGTCATCTGAAGCACACAAAATAGTTGACACAATGAGGTGTATCCAAAGAAAATAATCAGAATGGTACCAGAATACATATAACCAAGTATTAATTATGACTTGTTAGTGAAGTGACGAAGTTCAGAAAGATACAGATGTTGTTGACTGAAAGTTGAGAAAATAGATGGCTGAAGGGTGTAAACTTGATCTAAACTTTTTTCAAAGGGTATAGTCTGGATTTATTCCTTAGTACAGAAGTCTTACATATAGAAGATGATCATAATACGTTTGTGAAGTAATACGTAGTCAGAAGAGAAGCACGGAAAGCCTTAGGTGACCCTGTGTGGATCACTGTTCCTCTCAACAGTCCTGTGGCGTGACAACTCTGTACCTCTATCTACTCCTGGGACTTCTTCTAGTTATACAGGGGAGAAAAGAGAAAGTTGATCTTTGAGTCTCAGAATCTGTTACTTAAGGGGCACATCGAAAGGACAAGACTCGAAAAGATAAGCCAGTGTGTTAGAAGCTTCATTGTATTAAAATATATGACAGGCATATAATATAATACTAGAATAAGAATAAATTATTTGTGGCTGCACACAGGTATTGATATGTAAAAGTGGCCATTTAAAGATTATACCTATACAACAAAAAGTTAACTCTTGTTCAGCCTTAACCCAGCCTCCTCCCCTCCCTACCCTGCAACCTTTCCCCTGTGCCCCTCACAATCATGCACCTGTTTGTCCTGCATTTCCTCAGATTGAATGTTGGTCCTTTGGTGTCCCATGGTGTATTGCTTTAAGGGATGTAATACCATTGAGTGTGTGGGTGCAGCACCCTGGGTTGAGTGGTCTGTGTGTACATCTCGCTAACCATTGGGCTGAGAGCCTGCCCCTGAGGGTGAATTTTATTCCAGGTGCCAAATGTATTTCAGGGCCATAGTATTGGGAGTCTCACCAGACTTCATCTAACCAGTAATTCTCATCATTATTGAGTTTTTGGATTTTGTTCCATGTTTTCTCTCCCACTCTTTCCAGGATCTCCAGATTTGATCCTTTCCTGAGTAGTTGGCATTAGTAGCCAGGCACCATCCGGTTCTTCTGGTCTCAAGGGCCATCCTGTCATAGGATTGATTGCTTCTAAATGTCCTTGTTTCCCCCCTCCCCCCACCCGACGCTAGGAGACCATTAGCTGCATCCTAGATGGCTGGCTTGAAAGCTTTTAAGACCCCAGTCGCTACTCACAAATGCAGGATGTGGAGCAATGCTTTTATGTATTTCATTGTGCCAGTTGAGTCTGGTGTACCCCAGTACTATGGCCCTGAGGTAGTAGCTCTATTTTATCTCTCTCCCACAGTGTTGGGATGTCTGTGAGGGATTACTCTGTCTTCTTTTGTTTCTGTAAGGACTGCAGGTATTTTGTATCACTGGTGTCTGTACAAGATTAGCCTCAGCTGAGTCTGTCCTTGGTCTAGAGTGTACTTCTATTCACTGATCCCTGTCTGATCATCTCAGGTGTTTATGTGTTTATCTGGGTTAGGGCTGGGCATGGCAAATGGGAAATGAAACTAAATGTATGCATGACTTTGAATGTAAAAAAAGCTCTTAAAAAAAAAAAAAAGTTAACTCTTGTAAGAAAATGTGTAAAACAAATACTCCATAAAACTCAAAAAACTCACTGCCATTGAGTCAGATCTGACTTATAGTGACCCCTCCTTGGGTTTCTGAGGTGATATCTCTACAGAAGTAGATTGCCCAGTCTTCTGTCAGAGAAGGCTGGTGGGTTCAAACTGCCAGCCTTCTGGTTAGCAATAAAATGCCTTAGGCACTATGCTACCAGAGCTCCTAAAGAATACTATATTATCAGTTTCAATAAATAGTGATAAAACAATTTTATGTGTAAAAACGTATTTAAGAAAATCCAATGACACATATAAACAGAATGTAAAAGTCTTTATAAAATAAATTATCTGTGCCACAAATAGGAATGTCTTAGAAATATTGTACAATTGCACACCAAAATCCAAATGCAAACCTCTGCCTTTGAGTTGATTCTGTCTCATAGCAACCCTGTGAGAAAGTAGACTGCACCATAGGTTTTCCAAGACTAAATTCCACAGAAGCAGACTGCTTCCTTTTTCTCCCACAGAGCAGCTGGTAGGTTCGAAGCACTGACCTTTTGGTTAACAGCCTAATGCCTTAATAATTGCACCACCATAATGCACACCATAACTGCACACAGTGTAGCTAAGGTATTAATTCCTGTTCTGTTACGAAGTAAAATAAAATTGATGCTTTTATAGAAAAGCAACTTTCCTTAGTGTTGCCTAAAATTTTCTGGATTAATAAAATACTACTCACTTTAAATAACACATTTTTATTCCTATATATAAAAAAATCTTTGCTTCTTTGATATAGTAAGGTTGTATGATACTATTTTATAAGAACTACCACCAATATTGGGGACAGAAAAAAAAAAAAAAGAAATAAATAAAGCTATTTCTGTCTTGAAGTCCAATCAGACATCTGATTACACCTAGTTTCTGATTTTATTTTCCTTTGTATTTGTCTTCCTTTTAAAGATTCCTTTCTCTCCCCTCTTAAGTCTTCTTTTGTGCATAAAAGGTAAACAACTTTGTCCATGTCTGAGGAATAAACCCTCTGCCAGCCATCAGGTTTTGAAATAAATAACTTTCACCCTTTCTCCAATAGTAATCTTTTCTTTATTAGAAATAGAAAACAATATTTGTTCACCTACATAAGCCTTGCGTGATATGACTTAGTAGTTGTGTTGCATTCATAAATACAATTTTGGGGAACTGAGAAATTCACTTTTCTTTGGCACACTTTGAAAATATATGCCCTTTGCAATATACTCTCCAAGGAAACAATCATCCGAGGGACCTTGATGGACAAACCAAGTTCTCTAGCCCTTGCCTTTCTAATCTAAATCTTTCTGTCAAGATCTGATAGATTCTGTCAACTTTGATGACTGTCTTGGAATGTAATTCCAAAGTTACACTCAGCATTTCCTTCGCAAAAGTACAAACATCAGAATCCTTGAATATATTTTAGAGGTTGGCTTAATCCTTAAAATTGGACATGGAATGTTGCTGTACAAGTTTCCTCAATTGAAATGTGAGGTCCTATCACCTCTAATCACTGAGTTTACCACATCACTGGTAGGGAATTAACATTAGCTCTTTTTTTTTTTTTAATTAGG
>NW_006921650.1:10809835-10817476 GCF_000298275.1 Orycteropus afer afer | reverse complement strand
TCTTCTGCCCATTTTTTAATTGGATTGTTTGTCTTTTTGTTATTGAGGTGTTGGAGTGTTCTATAAATTCTAGAGATAAGTCCCTTGTCAGATATAACATTAGCTCTTAGTGGTAAAGAATCATCCTATCTTTCTATTTTCTTTTACATAGAAGCTCCTCTAACTGAGGGAGAATTTATTTTCTACCTTATGTGCCCCAGTAAATCATGTTCCTTTTCACAAGTGCATCATTACATTAAATTAAAATATTGCATTAACTTCTTTTTGTCACATATCAGACTGAGAAGAGCCTAAGGTAGCTCCAAACAAAGAAGCAAAGAGAAAATAAACAAAAGCAAAGTGAAAAACAAGCAAAAGTGGTTTTTATACATTTAAATTATAATTGTGTAATCAGATGCCTTTTATTTTGGCACAACTAATTAAGATTCTAGAGAGTTGGAAGATCTTAATGAATCTTGGGAATGTGTTACAGGTGACATTTAGTATAATTTCCTCTTTTGCCTTTGGAATCGTCTACACTGGCAAAGGATTAGTTAAGTGAGTATTAATCCATTCTGTAGATGAATAAATCACTGTGGAGCCTAGCAAACATGAATGATTCACCCTTTTTTTCCCCATAACTCTTTCCTCCTCACTTTCATATTTAATTACCAGAAATATTGTGTTAATTCACTCTCTTTCTCCTTAAATATATATACATATATATTTGCCATTTAAGAAGTCTGTTCAAAAATAGGGAGGCTATCTGTGGTGCAGTGATTAAAGTGCTCACACACTAATTGAGAGAACAGTGGTTAAAATACAACAGCCATTCCATGGGATAAAGATGTGGCTTTCTGCTTCTGTAAAGATTATAGCCTTAAAAACCCTGTGGGTCAGTTCTCCTCTGTCCTATACAGTTGCTGTGAGATGGAGTCTATTTGATGACAACAGCTTCAAAAAGGACAAAAATTAACCACACAGTCTTGCTTGATTAATTGACAAGTTTCTTTTCATCTCCTCTTTTAGATGGGACACCTGAGGTTTAGGGAAGTTACACATGTCTAGTTTGTAGTAGAGCCAGGATTCCCTGGTCTGCAACTTCACAGCAGGGCTCACAAATCGTTTTTTCTTCATATGAAATACATTTGAAGATACATGTGCACATAGGTAATATAAATGTTTTTGTTAAATACAGAATTAAAGGAAACAAATAGTAGCTAGGCTTCATGAATGACATAATTTAAACTTTATATAAACATGAAAATATTCATATTAAATAATGATTCACTATGCATTTTAAAAGAGTTTGGAAAATTCTTTAATAAAAATTTGTCAGTATTTCAATATTTAGTATTCATTATGAGTCAACAAAAGATGTAAGTGAACTATTCATCTCAACATAAAATTCTTTGTTGATGAGTCATGATGATCATCAGCCACTGTTAAGTGGCCATAATGTGTAAGAAATTATACCTGAATTCTGTTAATGCCTCATCAACACTGATAGAGTGTAAGAAATAGCACACCAAATTATTGAATTTTCTTTCAACAAAATGCTTAAATAACTCATCAGCTGTTAGGGTTATGCCCACAGGGTATAAATTAACTAGCTCATCAGCTGAACCACTTGTTATCACTTCAGTAATATTTTAATCTCTCTGTAATGAATGATGGAATATTTACTTTTTTTAAAAAAAAAATATTTGAGTGGCATTAAATAGTTTTAGCACCATTAATTTAAACATTTTCCATAACCTCCATAAAGTAAAGGTGAAATATACCACCAGGACAAATGGCACACACAGAACTAGAGGAAAATAATTGCCTGAGGACACTATGTAGATGTCCAATTCAAAGAGCTATTGCCAGGTGGCAGGGGGGAAATCTGAACAGAATGCTTTTAGAAACACATCTACCAAGCATATTTTGCATATTCAATTGTGCCATACTCATGGAAAGGTAAAAGTGAAATTGAAACTTTATCTAGCAACATGATTATCCTTGAAATTTATGCAAAATTATGGATATAATGTTGATTTTTAGAATAGGATAAAGAAGAAATAACTATATACTGGAAGAAAACATTGATGCTATTATGCTTGGGATAGTATCTGTCCAGATCTTTCCAAAGCAGTGAGAGGATAAAGGAGTCTTAGTATGGGAGCTCTTGTGGTGTAGTAGTGCCTAAGGCATTTGACTGGTAGCAAGAAGGCTGGTGATTCAAACCCACCAGCCGTTCCTTGAAAGGAAGATTGGGCAATCTACTTCTGTAGAGATACCACCTTGGGAACCCAAGGAGGGGTTGCTATGAGTCAAATAGACTTGAATCAATGGCAATGAGTTTCTTTTCTTTTCTTTTTAAAATTAGGAGTATTGGAAAGACTAAATTGTTAATATTTTAATGGTTTATGAGATATGATTAATATACAGTAAAATGTACCTATTTAAAAGGACGGCTGGTGGTGTCAGGGTTAAAGCATTCGGCTGCTAACCAAATCCAAGCCACCAGCCACTCTATGGGAGAAAGATGAGGCAGTCTGCTTCTGTAAAGATTTACAGTCTTGGAAACCCTATGGGGCAGTTCTACTCTGCCCTATAAGGTTTCTGTAAGTTGAAATCAACTTGATGGCAAAGAGTTTGGGTTGGTACCTGTTTAAAGTGGACAACTTGATGAGTTCTGACATATGTAAATACTCAGGAAACCATCACAAGATAGTGAACATTCTAGTGGTCAAACAAACAAAAAACAGAACAAAAATCCCTTAATGAGTAACTGTAACTGGTTTAAGAATTCCTTGTAGAGCTAATACAGGTTCCTACAAAAATCTGCAGTCTGAAATTGACCGAACATGCAATCAAGATATGTTAGTTATCACTGGTGACTGGAATGCAAAAGTTGGAAATAAAGAAGGATCACCAGTAGTTGGAAAATACGGCCTTGGTGACACAATTAACGCTGGAGATCACATTATAGAATTTTGCAAGACCAACGACTTATTTGCAAATGCTTTTTTTCAACAAAATAAACAGCAGCTATACACATGGACTTCACCAGATGGAGTACACAGGAATCAAATTGACTACATCTGTGGCAAGAAGCGATGGAAAAGCTCAATATCTTTAACCAAAACACAGCCAGGAGCTGATTGTGGAAGAGACCACAACTGCTCATATGCAAGTTCAAGTTGAAGTTAAAATAAGTCCACAAGAGCCAAAATATGATCTTGAATGTATCCTTCCTGAATTTAGAGACCATCTAAAGAATAATTTTATGCAGTGAACACCAGTGACCGAAAAACAGAAGAATTGTGGGATGACATCAAGAACATCATCCATGAAGAAAGTAAGAGATCACTAAAAAGATGAGAAAAGAAGAAAAGACCAAAATGGATGACATAAGAGACTGAAACTTGCCCTTGAGCAGAGAGTAGCTAAAGCAAATGGAAGAAATGACAAGATAAAAGAGCTGAAAAGAAGATTTCAAAGAGCAGCTTGAGCAGACAAAGCCAATTACTATAATGAAATGTACAAAGGCCTGGAGGTAGAAAATCAAAAGGGAAGAACATGCTTGGCATTTCTCAAGCTGAAAGAACTGAGAAAAAATAAATTAAGTTGCAAGTTGCAATATTGAAAGACTCTATGGGCAAAATATTGAATGATGCAGGAAGCATCAAAAGAAGATGGAGGGAATACACAGAGTCACTGTACCAAAAAGACCTGGTCAATCTTCATCCATTTCAGGAGGTGGTATATGATCAAGAACCAATGGTATTGAAGGAAGAATTTGAAGCCGCACTGAAGGAACTGGTGATAAACAAGGGTCCAGGAATTGATGGAATACCCATTGAGATGTTTCAACAAATGGATGCCCCACTGGAGGCACTTACTCAGCTATGCCAAGACATTTGGAAGACAGCTACCTGGCAAACTAACTAGAAGAGATCTATATTTATACCCATTCCAAAGAAAGATGATCCCACAGAATGTGGAAATTATCAAACAACATCATTAATATCTCATGCAAGTAAAATCTTGTTAACGATAATTTAAAAAAATGATTACAGCAGTATATTGACAGAACTTCCAGAAATGCAAGCTGGTTTCAGGAGAAGACGTGGAATGAGGGGATATCATTGCTGATGTCAGATGGATCTTGGCTCAAAGTGGAGAATACTAGAAACATGTTTACTTGTGTTTTATTGACTATGCAAAAACTTTTGATCGTGTGGTTCATAACAAATTATGGATAACATTGAGAAGAATGGGAATTCCAGAACACTTGATTGTGCTCACAAGGAACTTGTACATAGACTAGGAGGCTGCCGTTCAAACAGAACAAGGAGACACTGCATGGTTTTAAATCAAGAAGAGAGTGTGTCAGGGTTGTATATTTTCACCATACTTGTTCAATCTGTATGCTGAGCAGATAATCTGAGAAGCTGGACTGAATATATGAAGAAAAACGTGGCATTAGGATTGGAGGAAGAATCATTAACAACCTGCAATATGCTGATGACACAACTTTGCTTACTGAATGTGAGGATGACTTTAAGAACTTACTGATGAAGATTGAAGACTACAGTCTGCAGTATGGATCACATCTCAATATAAAGAAAACAAAAATCCTCACAACTGGACCTATAAGTAGCATCACAATTAATGGAAAGAAAGATTGAAGTTGTCAGAGATTTCACATTGCTTGGTTCTACAATCAATGACAATGGAAGCAGCAATCAGGACATCAGACGATGTATAGCACTGGGCAAATCGGCTGTAAAGGACCTCTTTCAAGCACTGAAGAGCAAAGATGTCTCCTTGAGGACTAAGGTGCGCCTGACCCAAGTCATGGTATTTTCAATTGCCTCATATGTGTGTGAGAACTGGACAATGAATAAGAAAGACTGAAGAAGAGTTGATGCTTTTGAGTTGTGGTGTTGGCAAAGAATACTGAAAGTACTATGGACTGCTAAAAGATCTAACAAATCTGTCCTGGAGGAAGTACAGCCGGAATACTCCTTGGAGGCGAGAATGGCCAGACTTTGTCTCACCTACTTTGGTCATGTTGTCAGAAGGGACCATCCCTGGAGAAGGATGTCATGCTTGGTAAGGTAGAGGGTCCACGAAAGAAGGGAAGACCCTCAGTGAGATGGATTGACACAGTGGCTATAGAGAGAGGCTCAACTATAGCAAGGATCGCGGAGCTGGTGTGGGACAGGGCAGTGTATCATTCTGCTGTGCTATGAGTCAGAGATGACTCTATGGTACCTAACAACAACAAACAACAAAACTCTGACAGGAAAAGGATGAAAAGAGGACTTAAAATATGTGAAAGTTTTCGTCACATAACCAGCTTTCTAATTTGTTGTTGGCTTCTTTCTGCAAATTTGTCTTCTACCAAGGAGCATATTCTGCAAGATAACTCTTCTGTTTCTTTCCCCTTTTTTTTCATTGGCTGTCTGTCTCAAACAATTACATTTTACATATGTCATAAGAGCTTTCACATGTTATCTCCTTTTCTGCAATTGCCCATTAATATAAAAAGGAAAGGAAGTTTTGAAATTTTAACTACAGGGAACCAGGAATTCTAGGTCTTAATTTAATATACTCATCACTTGGTTACTCATTGAAATTCATATTTCACTCTTAGGAACAAACTTAAGTCCTTAATCTTTTCCCTTTCTCATTATAATAGACAGTTTATATATAAGTTGGTGAAGTTAGATTTACTTCAGTTAAATAGAGACACAAGAAAGTAGAAATTTCCTACATTTCATTATGAACATTGTAGAAATATGACCTCTTTCCTAAGTTGATAAAATGTTCTTCATTTGATTAGGAAATTGGATGCTTTGCTGAGACTAAAAGTCTCTTAATATAATGACATCGTAATGATGTATTTCCACATGCAGATCTGGTTGTTAAAGATGGACCGTAGAAGATCCAAATTTCTGTGAAAATATGAACTCAGGCAATAAAACAATTGGAAAATAGAAATAATTCAAATCTGACATACAATCATTTGATTATAATATCAGTTTAATGAAATAAATGAGTTGATTTGAGGCAGAAAGGTTAAAATGGAAATATTTTATGGGAATGAGTTACACCCACACATACATACCAAACCAAACCAAAGGCACTGCTGTCCAGTCAGATACGACTCATAGCAATCCCTCCTTGGGTTTCCAAGGTGTTATCTCTGTGGAAGTAGATTGCCCAGTCTTCCTTCTCAGGAGTGGTTGGTGGTTTTGAACCACCAGCCTCTGGTTAGCAGTCAAACGCCTTAGGCACTACGCCACCAGAGCTCCTAAATAAATATATTCATTTTTAATCTATAGCATACATTCCTATATGTTATAAATGAGTAAAATTTCAAATTCTAATTTTGTTTTTATAGAGAATCTAAGAATATAACAGAAAATAGCTAAAACTTACTTTCAATAAACAAAAAAGTACTAAAATAAAATTATTTTGTATCTCTGCAGGCAAAGGGACAAATCCAAAAGACAAGGTAGCAATGGACCAGGTCAGTAAGTCAGCTCACTATCTGCAGTAGAAAGCAGGGCCTGTTGATAGTAAGGAAATATATGTTTAATGCAAAGAACATTATTTCTAACAAGTGTACTTATCTAGAATATGGTGCCATGGGGAGTTTGGAAATAAAAGAGTCAGCAGTAAAGGGCACTAGTGCCTACATAAAGACATGATTAAATGTCTGGCTGAGGCTTCTGCTTGTTTTTGCATTGGATTTTTTTTATCCCCTTTAGTTTGTAACACAAAGACAGGTCCCATAGGGAGAAAAACCTGTCATCCACATAGTACATCACTCAGTTGAGTACAGATAACTACATCTCTTCCCAGTAGGAAGAAATCCTTGTTATTGGACTTTGTGGACCCATTCTTTATTTACTTACATTACTTGGGTGTCAGTTATAGGAGGCTTGGCTCCTCCTTCACTATTAGAGCCAGCAATCTTCACTGTAGACTCAAGGACTTTGTTCTCTCCATTCCCAAACCAGTCCCTTCTACTCTCACCTGTCCAACATTGTTTTGGTGTTACAGTATATCACATTCAAATAAAATTTCATGATTTTGTGTTTGCTGCTAAACATTGTTTAAAAAAAAAAAAAAGTAAAAGTAAAAATTATAATAATAATAGAGAATATAAACAAACAAAACACAATAGTAATACAAAGCTATTCCTATAAGAAGCATTTCATTAGTTTCATTCATTAGCTCTATGAGTTAGGTACTATTGTTATAAACACTAAAGAAACATAATGATAAAATGGTGAGTGAGTGTCTTAGTTCCATAAGGATAGAGCTGTGATTTAAACTTAGGCTTTCTGACTTCAGAACCACACTGCTAGCCACTAGGTCACACAGCTGCCTCCATTTTTAATCCTCCTAGATAACTTTCCTGCTGGTCCCTTTCCATTTAGTATCCTGAGCTTTAATGATTATAAAAACTCCACTGCCATTGAGTCAATGCTGACTCATAGTGAGACCTATTAAGTTTCCGTGGAGCATCTGGTGGGTTTGAACCACTGACCTTCTGGTTTGCAGCCAAATGCCTTATCTACTACACTACCAGAGCTTCTTATTAAGGATTTGTATTAAATATATATTTATAATATATATATGTATATATATTATATT
>NW_006921650.1:10771611-10809470 GCF_000298275.1 Orycteropus afer afer | reverse complement strand
GGGTTTGAACCGCCACCCTTCTGGTGAGCAGTCAAGTGCCTTAGCCACTACGCTACCAGAGCTCCAACAACAACATATATACATACACAAAAACATATACATATATGTATATATGAGTTCTGATGGCGTTGTTGTTGTTATGTGCCACTGTGTCAGACCCAACTCATAGCGACCCCTCCTTGGATTTCTGAGGCAGTATCACTATGGGAGTACATTGCCCCATCTTCCTCCCGAGGAGTGGCTAGTGGGTTTGAACCGCCGCCTTCTGGTTAGCAGTCAAATGTCTTAGCCACTATGCTACCAGAGCTGCCTCTGATGGCGTAGTGAGTAAAGTATTTGGGTGGTAAGCAAAAAGTCAGTGGTTCCAACCCACCAGCTCTTCCATGGAAAAAAGATGAGATGGTCTGCTTCTGTAAAGATTTACAGCCTTGGAAACCCAATGGGGGTTGCTATGAGCCAGAACTGACTTGATGACAGTAAGTTTTTTTTGTTTGTTTGTTTATATAATATATACAGTTCCAGGTGCATATTACACACATGACAAAACTCTATGCACACAGAGAGAGAAGTTAAGTGATTCACTGAAGTTATAGAGTCTTCAAGTGGTTAGTTCAAAGGTTCTGACTCTAATCTTCCTCCCTTCCCAATGCTCTTAGTCTATTTTGTTTGAAAAATTCTCTTTTATTTTGTCATGTTTTAGCTGCATTACCTAACTTACATTATTTCAGTATATGGAAAACACCTTCCAAGTCTTTTATATTTCCTGTATAGCAATAACAACACAGTAAGAAGTTTAATAAATGTTTGATGGATTTATGTCCAAGCTTTGAATTCCTCTCAACCTGTAAAATCTCCACTAGAGATCATAAATCTCTTAAATTTACTACAAAATACTTGAACTCCTGAAAAATATCCAAGACAAAGGGCTTTCAATTGAGGAATGCTGATCTGATTTCGGTCAGTCCCAAAGAATGTAAAAGTCAAGATCAAGTCCATGAAATACTGATTTTCATAGCTATAAATACTGTTGACCTTCTTATACTTTGTTTTCCGCAAATAAATTTTACACTGTGAACAATTCTGAAAGAACTATATCTCCCATCCCATCACAAATACCTTCTGTATATAAAATTACTTGGGACTGCAGAAAACATTTGTGGTTCTTCTTTTTACTTCAACTTAATTATATTTTCCAACAACATATGCCTGATTCTTTTCCCCTAGTTAACCTTATCGTGCACTCTCTCCATGAGATAAACTTGTGCTCTTCTATTCCCCCAGAAGTCTCTTTTTTCTAGCTACCTCCATGTCTATTTTTGTACTCCTCATCTCCATTTTATTTTCTCCTTTGTCTGGCCCTTGGTGTTCCTACCTCTACAGTGCATCCAAGGGGAAGCCATCATACTATTTGTGTGTGCAGTAAATGAAGAGAGATACCTGTCTGAGCTGCTGCCCAATGGTGTTTATTTAGATCTTTAAAGGCATTCTTGGTTTTGTCAATGAGGTCATTGTGGTGGTTACGTTGTGTGTCAACTTGGCTAGGCCTGGTTGAGTGGCTGGGCAGCTGGATGTAGTATTCCCCATGATGAGACTGGTAATCAACTCCATGGTGGAATCTACTGTGAGCAGCTGAGTAGCTGCCTTTGGGTATGTGGTCTGCTTCCTGTGTATAAGGAGAAGCTTTGAGAATGGTCTCTAGCTTATGGCACACTTGGACCCTACATGTAGCTGTGTCATTGCTCAGTAGCCTGCTATGCTCTGCCGACTTTGGGACTTACAATGGACTTAAGTTAATGGCCTGCCTTGTGGTTTGGTAACATCGGGACTGTGCCTTTTTACTTGTTGACCTTGGGGCTTCTCAGCCTCAGCAGCCAGCAGCTATCTGAGTGAAGAAATACCTCTAGCTCCAGTGGGCCAGGAGCAGGAGGCAGAGCTGGATCCCAAGGTTGACAAGTTTTCACCCAGCCTCTAGAGCCTGGCACTTTGAACTTGGACTTAAAGCATCCAAATTGAAAGAATAAACTCCTAACTGTTAAGGCTATCCCATTTGTGGTATATTTCTTGTCAGAGTGGCACTAGGTAACCAGAACAGTCATCTTTTCATACTTTAGAAGACATATGTTTTTCCTACTAAAAGGGTGTGAGTGCCCTTGTAGTCATTGCAGTTAGCATGGAAAACACATTTGCTGATGGATGTAGCCACTGAAGAGGATACAGATTCCAGTCCAGAGTTGTCACAGGACATTTAAGGAGACAAAAACCAGCGTCATGATCTTGCATACCATAATTAATGGAAGCAAAAGATTCTATAGGAATGAATTTTAGAGAAAGAAATTGTGCTTTGGCCAATTCATACTAAAGTCAGACTTTGTGTAAAATCTCTGAAACAAGGAGCAGGAAGTCCAAGACAGATGGCCTGGGAAAAGAGTCACAAAGAATATTTAGAGGAACAATGTGGAAAGGATCATAATTACTACCTTAGTTAGCAGTCAGAAATAATGACCAGCAATAATAGAAGAGGAATGTGAAATACGAATCACTTCCCTTCTAAAGTTGATATGGCTTCTTATTTATTAGTACATATGTTGTTGTTATGTGCCATTGAGTCAGACCTGACTCATAGCGACCCCTCCTTGGGTTGCCGAGGCAGTATCACTATGGAAGTAGATTGCTCAACCTTTCTTCTGAGGAGTGGCTGGTGGGTTTGAACCACTAAGCTTCTGGTTAGCTGTCAGGTGCCTTAGGCACTATGCTACCAGAGCTCCTTATTAGTACATATAGTAAAGGACATATGATAAAGTATTAGTATATATCATACAGTAAAGTAAAGTAAGGCAGTCTGGTGGCGTAGTGCCTAAGGCATTTGACTGCTAACCAGAAGGTTGGAGGTTCACACTTACCAGCCACTCGGTGGGAGAAAGATTGGACAATTTACTTCTGTAAACATTTACCATGTCATAATCCCAAAGTGGGTAGCTATGAGTTAGAATTGACTTGATGGCAGTGAGTTTGGTTTTTTTAATAGTAAAGTCATAAATGAAGAAAGCAAAAGGATAGGAAAGGAAGAAAATACCAAAATGGATGTCAGAAGAGACTCTAAAACTTGTTTTTGAATCGACAGTAGCTAAAGTAAATGGAAGAAATGATGAGCTAAAAGATCTTACCAGAACCTTTCAAAGGGAAGTTGAAGAAGACAAAGCATTTCAATGAAATGTGCAAACACCTGGAGTAAGAAACCAAAAGGAAAGAACATGCCCAGCATTTCTCAAGCTGAAAGAAACAAAGAAAAAAATCAACCCTGGAGTTGCAATATAGAAGGATTCTATAGGCAAAATATTGACAAATGCAGGAAGCATCAAAAGAAGATGGAGGGAATTCACAGAATCTCTGTTCCAAAAGAATTGGTTGATGTTCAACCATTTCATAAAGTAGCATGTGATGAAGAACCAATAGTATTGAAGGAAGAAATCCAAGCAGTTGGTGAAAAACAAGACTCTATGAATTGATGGAATACTCACTGAGCTGTTTCAACAAACGGATGCAGCACTATAGGCACTTAATTGTTTATGCCAAGATATTTGGAAGACAGCTACCTGGCCAGCTGACTGAAAGAGATTCATATTTGTACCCTTTCCAAAGAAAGGTTATCTGACAGAATGCAGAAATTATTGAACAATATCATTACTATCAAATGCAAGTAAAATCTTGCTGAAGATAATTCAAAAATGGTTGTAGCAATAGATTGATAAGGAACTGCCTGAAATTCAAGGGGGATTCAGAAAATTATGTGGAATGAAGGCTATCATTGCTGATGTCAGATGATCTTGGCTGAAAGCAAAGATGTATTTTGTTGACTACACAAAGGTGCTTGACTGTGTGGATCATAACAAATTATGGATAATGTGAAGAATGGGAATTCCAAAACACTTGATTGTGTTCATGAGGAAACTGTATATAGGCCAAGAGGCCATTGTTCTACCAAAGAAAGAGGCACTGAATGGTTTAAATCAGGAAAGATGTGTGTCAGGGTTATATCCTTTCACCATGTTTATTCAGTCTGTATCTGAGAAAGTGGACTACAGGAAGAAGAATGAAGCATCAGTATTGTAGGAAGACTCATTTAACAATGTGCAATATGCAGATAATACAGTTTTCTTGCTGAAACTGAGGATGACTTCAAGCACTGATGAAGATCAAAGACTGCAGTCTGCAGCACAGATTACACCTCAACATGAAGAGATAAAAATTCTCACAACTGGACCAATAAGCAACATCATGATCAATGGAAAAAAGATTGTAGTTGTCAAAGATTTCACTTTACTTGGATCCATAATCAACACCCATGGAAGCAGGAGTCAAGAAATTAGATGTCATATTGTACTGGACAATTTTGTGGCAAAATACCTCTTTAAAGTGCTGAAGAGCAAAGATGTCACTTTGAAGACTAAGGTTTTCTTAACCCAGGCCATGGGGTTTTCATTTGCTTCACATGAATGTGATAAGTAAATAATGAATAAGGAAAAGTGAAGAAGAATTGATGCCTTGGAACTGCCCTGTTGGTGAAGAATACTGTAATACCATGGACTGCCAGAAGAACAAACAGATCTGTCCCAGAAGAAATACAATGAGAATGGTTCTTAGAAGTGAGAATGGCCAGATTTTATTTTAATGTATTTTGGTCATGCTGTTTAAAGGGACCAGTCCTTGGAGAAGGATATCATGCTTGGTGAAATAGAGGGAGAGCAAAAAAAAAAAAAAGTGGGGCTGGGGGCACAAGACTCTAAACAAGATGGATTGACACTGTGGCTGCAACAATGGTGTCAAGCATAGCAAGGATTGTGCACTTACTAACAACAGGTGGTCTGAGAGTCTTTTGAGTGTTATATTACCTTGCCCAGTAATGAAGGACAGTAACTCATTCAACTCTTCACAACACAATTAAGTCCCTACCCTACACCAAACTCCTTCAAGGGTAACATTGTTGCTGTTATGTGCCATCCACTTGATTTTGACTCATAGCCACCCCATGTGACAGAGAACTACCCCATAGGGTTTTCAAGGCTGTAATCTTTAAGTGAAGGAGCTCTGGTGGTACAGTGGTAAAAATATTTGTCTCCTAATCAAAAAGGTCGACAGTTTGAAGCCACCAGATTCTCGATGGGAGAAAGATGAGGGAAGCTGTTTCTGTAAAGATTCACAGCCTTGGAAACCCTGTGGGGCAGTTCTACCATGTTCCATAGGGTCACTAT
Organism: Orycteropus afer afer; assembly: GCF_000298275.1. Taxonomy (NCBI): domain Eukaryota; kingdom Metazoa; phylum Chordata; class Mammalia; order Tubulidentata; family Orycteropodidae; genus Orycteropus; species Orycteropus afer. The sequence goes on along the minus strand of NW_006921650.1, from coordinate 10,804,221 downwards.
GAGTCAGAATGGACTCGATGGCAATAGATTTGTTTTTTTGGTTTTTAATCTTTAAGGAAAGGAGCCCTGATAATGTGATGGTTAATCACTATGCTACTAACTGAAAGGTCAGTATTTCAAACCCACCAATTGTCCTGTGGAAGAAAAGTCAGGGCAATCTGCTCCCATAAAGATTATAGCCTAGGAAGCTCTATGGAGAATTTATGCTCTGTCATACAGGGTCACTATGAGTCAGAATAAGCTTAATGGCACACAACAGCATCAATAACAATCTTTACAGGAGGAGATCCTCATTGCTAAGCTGCTAGGTGGGTCCCAACTGCTCACCTTTTGGTTAGCTGCCCAGTGTTTAACCATTGTTCCACCAGGGCTCCTTAAGGGCACATAGCCAAAGCCCACTGAGGATGGATTGATTCCAACTCATAGTAACCCTATTGGAAGAGTAGAACTGCCCCATAGGTTTTCCAAGGCTGTAAATCTTTACAGAAGCAGACTGCCACATCTTTCTTCTCTGGAGGGGATGGTGGGTTCTAACTGCTGACCTTTCTATTAGCAGCCAAGTGTTTTAACCACTGCATTGCCAATGTTCCTTAAGGACAGTATAATAACCAAAACCAAACTCACTGCCATTGAGTCAATTCTGACTAAGACCCCCATAGGGTTTCCAAGGCTGTAAATCTTTGTGGAAGTAGATCACCCCATCTTCATTCCGCAGAGCAGCTGGTGGGTTTGTACTGCTGATCTTCGGGTTAGCAGCCAAATGTCTTACCCACTAAGCAAAGTCTTTAAGTGTGAATTCTTTTACCTTTTACTTTGTCTTCCATTCCATCTGGAATGTTTCTCCTGTCTCAGAGAAGTAACGAGTTTTCTCCTTTCTAAAGTTAGCTTGTGCTCAATTCATTGTAACTATCTCTAACTAGCAATCTATCAACTAGTAAAGCTCTAAATGCTTTAAAAAAAAAAATAAATAAATAAGGGGATAATAAAAGACAGAAGTGGTCCTTTATTGATGGTAGTTATGCCTTTATCTAGGAAATGATCTGAAAATGAAAAATTTCTATTCCTGATACTCGAGGAATAAAAACGTAATTATTAAATATGTTGTTAAATTGATTTTGACTGTGTCATCTTCATGGGAGTTGATACATAAAATATATGCTTTGAGAAACTGAAGAAACTGCAAGTTCTATCTACCTGTCTGTCTATGTAAGATATAAAATAGTTGTATCTTAATGATAGGAGCTCTGGTGGAATAGTAGTTAAAGCATTCTGCTGCTAACTGAAAGGTTGAGAGTTTGAACCTACCAGTCGTTCTGCAGAACAATGAAGTAGTCTGCTTCCATAAAGATTTGCAGACTTGGAAACACTATGGGGCAGTCCTACTCCATTTTAAAGGGTCGTTATGAGTCAGAATCAACTCAGTGGCAGTGGTTTTGGTATTGTAAAGACTCAGGATATACATTCATACATCTCACGTTTCAGAGACAGAAAAATATGGTCCCCTAGACAACCTAATTTTCCAAATGAGGGGGAAAAAACATAAAATTAATTGCTCTGCCATTGGATCTAAAGATAAAAATCAAGGACTTGTTTTCTCAATCCATGTCTCCTACTTATCTACTTGCATGAACCGAGTAATCCAATGAACTTCTCTAGTCTTAAATTTCCTTATCTGGAAAAGGATTTTTGATGTTTTTTCCAATTACTTTTCTGTATAATTATAAGGGCTTTTTTTTGTTTCTTAATTTCAAGTTTTTTATTAGGTTACTCTGTTAATGGCCAGGAGGATCTCTTCTATTGCAGCTGGCTTTCTTTTCAGCCTGGCTCTATATGAGGCACAGTGCACATGCACGCACACACTCGCTAGATTGAAGCACAACTATATGGCTTATTAAGTTGGTCCTAAGTGTTATCCATAAGTATGCATCCTCCAGTTTTCATAATGTTTCTACTGTAGATTTTTAGTCACAATCTGGGTGAGCTACAGCATTTGTATCGATGTCTTGACACACTTTATAGTTGTCCCATCTCCTGCCAATCAGGCTTTCTGACTTTAAGTGATAAGTGTCTCTTAATTTGTTTTTAAAACAAGAGCATATCCATAAAACTGATAGAGTCTGCCTTTTTGGAGGATTTCGGAAGCTACTAACTCAAGTTTTGAAAAGTTCTATGTGAAAAGCGTTTATAGATAAAATATGAGTAACAAATATTTCTGCCAACTTGTATGAAAATGAAGACAAGCTTTTGTACACCATTTCGTGATCCTGAAATAAACATATTCTAGTGTATAGCCTTTCTTTTGGCCCAAGAGAATGACTTTCTCTCAATGTAAACTCGTGTTTTTAATAGATTTTCTTACTTTGACACATTTTCCCTCCTTGAAGTTAATATTTCAAGATTTGAGACACAGAGTTCCTATAAAGCATACTACTTTTACAATTGCTAGCTTTTTCAAGTTTGAAAGTCAAGTCCCTATTAGAATTTCAAGAGAGAGAAGCTAGGAGCATCCAGTTTGAAATAATGGGGTGTTTTTGTGAATACAATCACTTTTTAAACATCTCTGGTTACAGAATATGTAAACCAAATATAGCAGACATGTTATCAGACATGAGAGCAGATACTTAGGAAAGCAGAGAGAAAAAGCCCTTGGAGTTCCAGCATTTATCTGGCTTGCTTGTTCTTAAAAACAAAGCCATTGACTATGTACCACTTTAATATATCTCCTCAGAACTTTTAGTTCTGCTTATGAAGATAATAAGCAGATCAATATCAGAATAGTCTGAGAGGGTTAAAGTATGAGCACTTGCCTGGCAGTCACCTAAAAGTATTTGAAGGAAACATATTTGCAATCAATTCCCAAGCAAACAGTGAAACAATGTCTAGGTCAGCAGCTCTTAATGACTTTCTCCCCTAGATAGCTGTGACAAATGTTGAATTAAAAAAAAAAAAAAAAAAGGTTGTAATTGAGCAGATGTCACTAGCAACTTTCTTGAAAACTTAGTTACCTGACATTTTTCATTGATTTCTCTTATATTAGAAAATGAAATGTCAGACACTATTAATTGCATTTTTACAATAAGTAGTTACAGCAAGAGTAATGGCTAAATGAAAGTACTTCCTGTCTAATGCACAATGGATATATTCATTTAAATGTATTCAATTTAGATGAATGCAATATGTCTATATTCATTATAGTTATACATATCTGTGGGCTGAATTGATGGGGCGGTAATTACTACCTTTATAAATGGGACAGTGTTGTAGGTCTTGAGGAAGAAAACTCATTTTCTCATCATATTTTATACACCTACACAGCATGCACATTCCAACGTCTACTTCCTTTCAAATACAGAAATTTTACTCTTGAATAGCCAGTCAATCAAATGACTGTAAATATGATCTGTCAGTAGGTCTTACTTTTCTGGAAGGCTGCTGCTGTCTTATGCTAAGTGATCAGGGAATTGAGAGTCTTGAAATTTTTCATCCCAAACCTCAAACCCACTGCCATCAAGTCTATTCCAACTCATAACAAGACCTCATTTTTGTCATTTGGTTCAATGTGAGCTCAGATATTGCATATAATTTCATGGATTAGATTATTCTTATACCATGCACTTTTCAGGCTTTCCAGTATGCTCTTTAGCATGATAAATAACCAGGCTAAGAGTGAGAAAAATTCAAAGATAGCCATTCCTTCACTCCACTTCATTCATTCATGCATTTATTTATAAACAAGCATTTGCTAGACAAAAGCATGTATAGGCTAAAGATTGTGCTTTAATAGGTTCAACAACTTTTCTTACCCAAGGCAAATCTACACAGCATCTCATGCACCCTCTTTTTCTTCCCACATGAATATGCTGCCTGGTTCAGTAGTGAGGCATAGAAAGTTCTCTATTAGAAGGTGGTAGCCCTTACATCTCAGTGGGCTAATAAAGTGTGGTTCCCTAGAAGTCTCACTGGTTTGCATGTGTTTTCTTGTTTCATTGACTGTCAAATAAGTCTGTGAACAAATCCATGACCTTTATAAATGTGTGTAATGCAACACCTGTATCTGATTGATGAGCAATCTGGAAATTACACCTGCCCCTTTTTGCCTCCGTGGCCAATAAGCAAAATTAAGCAATAAAGCAATAGTTGCTATTGTTTTTATTTTAGATTGCACCTGGGACTGCCTTATTGTCTTTCTAAAGTTTTTCTTTTTCTTTTTCTTTTTTTTTTTATGGTGGAAGAGCTGGTATTAATTTATGCCGAGGAAGATGAATAGATGGAGCAGAATGCTGATAAACTGTGGTTCTAGTGAAAACAAATGTATTCCTCAGAAATAATCTCTGTTCAAATGCAGCCAATGAGGAAGCATGTCCAAAATAGGCAGTTACATAAGCAAACTTCAAGTATTTATTGCTGCTTCATGAACAGAGATGTAATAAACACCCAGTATCTTACCAGTGAGTAAGAAATTCTTCATTCCTTTCAAATTAAAAATGATGCTGAGTTGTCCCCAAAGCATGCTACACAGAGACAGCTCCACACATTTATTGTAATTTTTCTTATTTGGGCATCTTGAATGAATCATTAATAAGAGAGAGGAATATTCCCTTTCAAACTCAGGAAGCAGGTGACAACACCTACGTGGGCACTCATTGAAAGGCCTTTTTGGTTGTGTTCTATTCCAGTTCTAGGAACCTGGTGCTTGCTTTGCAACAATGTGTAAAGAAAACAAGTATTATGGTGTGATAACAGAGCATCAAAAGTCAAGATCTGTCATTCTCATTGTGAATCTGTGTGTAGCTGTTATCCCCCCCTTAAAATAAATAGTAAAGATTGTTCTAAAATTCTAGCTTATTCCACCATCATTCTAATATTTTAGTTTTCTGTGATATAACTTACATGACCAGTGTAGGCAGTCCTATGTATGTATGCAATGGGAAAATGTTCTCTGCCTTTATTGTTAATTAATTTCACTTATCTAACAACTAGTTTTTGAGTTTCTTCTAAGTAACAACCACCATACCAGATGCTTTAGAATGCAAAGACCATTCTTTTCTACAAGAAAAGTCATTCACAACTTTTGGGAAATCAATATTAGTAATATTAATGCTAATTAATATTACTAATAATAACAGGTAATAATGATAACAGGTGAAATTCTTAAATAGTTCAAAAGGAAAAAAAGTATGTACTATGAGACCGAAATATCTGAAAATCCTAATTATGTAAACCATATTTGAATTGCCTAGCAGGGTTTGGGCTCTTGTGTGAGATGGTAAGCTGAAGACAATAAGGACTAACTTCATTTGTTCAAATTTTTATCAGAAAAATAAAGTTGCTGTGTAGACTCGTGCGAGAAAGGAATTATTTTAAAATAAGTTTCTAGTGGTGCATGCGTACAGCCATGTGTGAGCGTGTACATACAAACACACACCACACCCAAACATTGAATACCTGCTTTTGACCATATAATGTCCTAAGTTATTTTATCTTCACTGAAATCCTACAAGCTACTTATTATCCGCCTTATTTTGTACAGAGATAACTGAAATTCTGAGAGTTTAGACTGTCATCAGAGGGTGGCATTCAAATCGGTCAGTTTTCAAAGACTAATTTTTTTCTACCTATCCCAAAAAAGAAAAGAAAGCATAGAGAAAACACAGAAGAAGGGAGGGAGCCAGAAAGTAAAAAAAGGGAGGGAGGAAGAACAGAGAAAGAAAGACTCTCTAAAAGGAACTTTGTATCACCCAGTCTGTTACAGAGACACTGAATTACAATGGGAGCCCCAAGAGATTTCTGAATAAGTGACAACCACTTGATTGGAGAAGGAGAAAAATGCACTCTCTTTAAAGCAGGATTTTATTTGGAGCCAATAAAATAGAACAGGTTAGGGAATATTAGAATTCTTAGAGCAATCTCTCATACATAACAGTGAAAGGTCAAATGTGGTTTTCACGCAAAGAATATAAATTGAGTCCTCAAAGCTCTAAGCTGGTGTTATCACCAAGTATGTATGAAGAACAGCAATAGATTTCTTTTCTTCCTTTTTCATAGTCAGAGAACAAACTCACAACTAGTACAAACAGAACTACCACCTTGTATTTTCCTAGTGCCTAGATCTTAGCTTCAAGAGCTTTACAGATCTTAAAAATTAAAAGTAGTCCTCTTATTCTCTCTGGGAGTTAAGAACCGTGTATCGTCCAAAATCCACAGCTAAGTTAACAGAGACAGCCATACTTGTATTCAATCTGGATAAAGGTTAAGTAATTGGAGTAGCTATGTGCACGGAGATAAAATAGCTCTAGAGTTAGGGCAATCTGAGTTATAATTCAAGTTGTGCTCTCTCTTGTTGAGCAAGTTTCTAAATGTGTGTGTCCCTTGTCCGTGTTGTTGTTGTTGTTAGGAGCCTCTGAATTGGTTTCAACTCATATCAAACTAGTGTGCAACAGAATGAAACACCGCCCGGTTCTGTGCCATCCTCGTAAACACTGCTGTGCTGGAGCCATTGTTGCTGCCACCGCGTCAGTCCGTCCCACTGAGGGTCTGCTTTGTCACTGACCCTCTGCTTTACCAAGCCTAATGCCCTTTTCCAGGGGTAGGACCCTCTTGATAACACACCCAAAGCACATGAGACAGTCTCATCATCCTCACTTCGAAGGAGCGCTCTGGCTATTCTTCTTCCAAGACAGACAAGTTCATTCTGCTAGCAGTCCATGGTATAGTCAATATTCTTTGCCAGCACCATAACTCAAATACATCCATTCTTCAGTCTCCTTTATACGTTATCCAACTTTCATATGTATATGTGGCAACTGAAGACACCATGCTTGATTGATTGTACCTTACTCCTCAAAGTGACATCTTTGCTCTCTAACATTTAAAGAGTACTTTTAAAGCACATTTTCCCAATCCAATGCATCATTTGATTTCTTGACTGCTGATCCTTGGCTGTTGATAGTGGAAGCAAATAAAATGAAATCCTTGAAAACTTCAGTCTTTTCTGCATTTATCATGATGTTGCTTATTGGTCAGGTTGTGAGGACTTTTGTTTTCTTGACATTGAGGGGTAATCCATACTGAAGGTAATAGTCTTTGATTTTCATCAATAAGTGCTTCACGTCCTGTTCACTTTCAGCAAGCAATTTTGTATCATCTGTATATCTCATCTTGTTAGTGAGTCTTTCCCCAATGCTGATTCTAGGTCCTTCTTGATATAGTCAAGCTTTTCAGTTTTTTGCTCAGGGTACGGACTGAATAAGTATGGGGAAAGGATACAACCTTGGCACACAGCTTTCCTGATTTTAAACCAAGCAGTATTCATTTGTCCTGTTTGAATCACTGCCTGTTGGTCTACATACAGGTTCAACGTGGGCACAATTAAGTGTTCTGGAATTCTCATTCTTCACAATGTTATTTATAATTTGTTATCATCTACACAGTCAGATGCCTTTGCATAGTCTGTAAAACATAGGTAAACATCTATCTGATATTCTTCTGACAAGATCCATTTGACATCAGCACTGGTTTCTTGTTCTATATCTTCTTATGAATCTGGCTTGAATTTCTGTGCTTGTCTCCCATAACTTTAAATAGGGTAATAATAGAGCATACTTCATAGCGTTATTGTGAATATGAAGGGGCTACCAAGTGTGAAATGCTTGGCACATTTCTGGTACACAAGCTTAAAGGGTATTACTAATCATTATAATAAGAAGAATAATTTGCTGGGAGATATCTGTATTTCTATTTAAATTCTTTACTGTAATCAGAATACTTGAAATCTTATAGAGATACATTTCATATGCACGAATATGAAACTCTTAGTGAAGAAAGAAAATATTATTTTTCACACCAAGCTTTTCATATCCATATATACAACAAGTATATCTGTAAGATCGCAAGTAGTCTGAAAATACTAATTGTGAAAATAATTGCTAAATTATTCTCACTGAAGTATAATGTGAAATGCCAACTGGCACTACCTATTTTAAAAATGACTCAAAATAACTGCCATATTCATTTTATAATTTATTTTCAACATTTTGATGAATTACTGACAATGATTAACAAGAAGTTTTCTTTCATTTCCGAAGTGTTTTCATTTTTCCTGTTAAGTAGTCTTCCTGCTTCCTTCTTTAGGCAAACTGAGAAGGGAAATTTGAATAACTGACGAATCAGTGATGGAGTTGTACTTCAAATCTCCCTGTATGTCTACCTGTATTACTGTGAACTTTATTCATTGTTATTTAATAAATCTGCCAGTACTGAGAATAGGTAGCTATTTTTGCTCCTTTCATCTTCATCTTTATCTATTTGTGTAAATGTATTTACAAATAATGTAATTATTCCATAAAGTAAACATCCTCTTAATTTTCCTGTAAGACTATTTGATCAATAAAAGCATTCTGTCATTCAACAAAAAAGGTAACAAATATTTACCCAGTAAAAGAGGTATGTGGGAAAGTTTGGCTTTTTCTTCCAAATGAAAAACCCACTGCCATTGATTCAATTCCAACTCATAGCAACCCTACAGGGCAAAGTAGAACTGCCCCACAGGGTTTCCAAGGCAACAAATGTGTACAGAAGCAGACTGCTCCATCTTTCTCTTGTGGAGAGGATGGTGGGTTTGGACCTTGTGGTTAGCTGCCCAACACTTTAACCACAGCACCACCAGAGCTTTTTCTTCTAACTCTTCTTAACTGATTTAAGCTGAATAATTGTCTATAGCAACTTGAGGTCCCTCTACCACAATGAATAGTTTTCACATTCTACAACTAGAAACAATGTTTCTAGTGTAGTTCTCCCCCACTAGACTATAACTAAGTGAACACTAATGATGTGGTGGTTAAAATGTTTGGCTACTGACAAAAGGTTGGCAGTTCAGACCCACCAGCTACTCTTGCCAGAGAAATATATGATAATCTTTTCCTTTAAAACTTTACAACCTTGGAAGCCCTATGGTGCAGTTCTATTCTGTCTTATTGGGTCACTGTGTGTCAAATCTACTTGATGGCAGTAGAGGGAAACTATAACCTTCTCAAGGGTAAGGCTCAGTAAGAAATTGGTATTTGTAAATTTCTCAATAATCATTGAACATGTGAATACATAATGGTTAGATGGATGGATGGATAGATGGATGGATGCGATAGCATGATGGAGAGCAAAGTTTGTCCCTGCTTCGCCATTACCTTGCCCTCTTATTTTAAGTAACTCATGAAAGTACTAGTCATTAATCGCCTCTTTGGCTAAAAGGTAGGTGCGGGCTAGATGACACCTTTCCTGTTACTCTGAGTCCTTGCTCTCTAACCTTCTGGCACATACTGGAACCACTCAATTTCATCTCCATACATAGTCATGTTGGGTAATACAATGGGCCATAGGGCTGTGGTATTTTTGCTAACTCTGTCCACATTGCTTATCTAGTTCTAACCTCACTTTTCAAGTTTTGCCAAAACTTCACCACCAGTGAGTCAATAGTTCTACATTCTTAAGGAGTCTATCTGTTTCTGCATGATCTCTTGGGCCTATTCATTTCCTAGTTTGTATCGTCATATGCCTAAGATTTCTACCTCAGGTCTCAGCTTTGATGAACATACTGGATCGTGAACTGTGCTTGTATGCTTTATTGATGGTATATACACTCAACCTGTCCACTCAACTTCTCTCAATAAGGAGGTCGGGATACATGCTCTGGGGAATGTCACTAAACAGTTAGAGGAAAGGAAAACAAACCAAAACCAAACTCACTGCCATCGAGTCAGATCTGACTCATAGCAACCCCTCCTTGGGTTTCCGAGGCAGTATCACTATGGAAGTAGACTGTCCATCCTTTCGTCTGAGGAGTGGCTGGTGGGTTTGAGCCGCCAGCCTTCTGGTTAGCAGTCAAATGGCTTAGGCACCATTCAATGATAAGAAAAATGGAGCAATAGATTTGGTGTTTAATTTAGTCTAATAACCTTGTAAAATGTAAGCATTCACAAAAGATGGTATAGTACTTACATCCTTACAGAAATCTCTTCAATACACAAATTTCTGTCAAACACTATATGATACAGTAACTAAAGGATATTTTAGGAGGTAATAGGAGTAACTAATGAAGCCTCATTTCTGGCCTTTGAGCTAATGTCAGAAAATCTGCTACATACTTTGCAATAATACAAAAATCTTTTAAACCACATTGTTGTTGTTGTGATGTATGATCAAGTTGGACCTGACTTGTAATGACCCCTCCTTGGGTTTCCGAGGCAGTATCACTACAGAAGTAGATTGCCCCATCTTCCTTCCGAAGAGTGGCTGGTAGGTTTGAACTGCCAGCCTTCTGGTTAGCAGTCAAGTGCCTTAGGCACTACGCTACCAGAGCTCCTATTTAAACCACATATCCACCTTGAATTCTGTTTTTCCCCACAGTTGCGTTGGTAAGGATAAAACACTCTTGAGCACTGAGGCTGAGTTAGCCAGAGTCCAAACCCATGATCCATTTTCTAAGCCTGTTACTCCAGTATTACAATATATTAAGAGCATCTCTGGGTAAACCAAGAATCTCCTGGTTCCAATCTAGGGCCTGAAATTATGGAGAAAACGGGCATGAGAATAATCCTGGAAAGCCTGGAAAAGCAATAATGCTCTCCTCTGTTTCTAAGCCTACCAGGAGTGGAGATTCAGCTCTCCTCCAGTCTTATGTTCCTGCCTATTTAGAAATTAAAGGAGTTTTGGTAGCACAGTGCCTAAGGCATTTGACTGCTAACCAAAAGTTTGGCAATTCAAGCCTACTAGCTGCTCTATGGCAGGAAGATGAAACAATCTGCTTTTGTAAAGATTTACCACCTTGGCAACCCACTGGGGGTCACTATGAGTCAGAATTGATTACATGACAGTGGGTTTGGTTTTGGTATTTAGGAATTAAGGGCATTAAATAGCACAAACTGAGAAAGAAGTTCCATGTGGTCTGAGGATCATTGCTAATAACTCAGAAGGTAAACACTCCTAATGCTTGATTTGTGCTGTGGCCTGAATTCTTTCCAAAGAGAGAAAGCTTTGGGGGGGGGGGGGAAAGGCTAATCTTTTCAGAGAGAGAAAGCCAAAATCTACCTGTTGGTTTGTTTATCAATCCTTTGACATATTTCTTTGATATCCACACTGTGCCCAGCACACTTTTAGTTAGGCAATGGGATAATAGAGAAAAACTTAGGAGGTATTAATATGTAAGATAAACACACGCATTCCATCACTTGTCTGTCAGTATGTTATACTGTGATAGCTTGTATGTTGCTCTGAGACTGGAAGCTATGCTCCTGGTATTTCAAATACCAGCAGGGTCACCCATGGTGGACAGGTTTCAGTGGACCTTCCAGACTAAGGCAGATTGGAAGAAGGATGGGGCCATCCACTTCTGAAAAGAAAAAAAAAAAAAAAAAAAAGACCATTGAAAACCTTAAGAATAACAGTGAAACACTGTCTGATACAATGCTGGAAGATAAGCCCCTGAGGTCAGAAGGCACTCAAAATATTACTGGTGAAGAGCTACCTCCTCAAAGCAGAGTCAACCTTAATGACATAGATGGAACAAAGCTTTCAGGACCTTCATTTGCTGATCTGACAGGACTCAAAATGAGAAAAACAGTTACAGCCATTCATTAATAATTGGAATGTGGAATGTAGCAAGTATGAATCTAAGAAAATTAGAAGTTGTGAAAAATGAAATGGAACACAAAGCGATAGATATATTCTAGGCATTACTCACTCACTCACTGCTATCGAGTTGATTCCAACTTGTAGCAACTTCCATTGGATATAGGCTGTAAATCTTGACAGGAGCAGACTGTCTCATCTTTCTACCACATAGCAGCTGGTGGGTTTAAACCACTGATCTTTTTGTTAGCAGCCAGTGCCTTAACCATTATACTACCAGAGTTCCTTATCCTAAGCTAAGTTAGGCTGAAATGGACTGATATTGGCCAGTTTGAGTCAGACAATCATGTAGTCTACTATACTGGGAATGACAAATTGAAGAGGAATGGAGTCGCATTCTTTGTCAAAAAGAACATTTCAAGATCTATCCTGAAATACAATGCTGTCAGTGATAGGATAATATCCATATACCTACAAGGAAGACCAGTTAATACAACTATTATTTAAATTTACACACTATCCACTAAAAGGAACTCTGGTAGCTTAGTGCTAAGGCACTTGACTGCTAACCAGAAGACTGGTGGTTCAAACCCACCAGCCACTCCTTGGAAGGAAGATGGGCCAATCTACTTCCATAGTGATACTGCCTTGGAAACCCAAGGAGGGGTCTCTATAAGTTGGGTCCTACTCAACGGCATATAACAACAACATCCACTAAAGCCAAAGATAAAGAAACTAAATATTTTTACCAACTTCTGCAGTCTGAAGTTGAAAAAATATGCAGTTGAAATATATTGATAATTATTGGTGATTGGAATGCAAAAGTTGGAAATGAAGTAGTAGTTGGAAAATATGGCCTTGGTGATAGAAACAGCAATGGAGATCACATGATGCAATTTGGCAAGGCCAATGACTTAGTCATTGCAAATACCTTTTTTCAACATAAACAGCGACTATACATCTGGATCTCACCAGATGGAATACATAGGAATCAAATTGACTACATCTGTGGAAAGAGACATTGGAGAAGCTTAATATCAACAGTCAAAAGAAGGCCAGGAATTGACTATGGAACAAACCATCAATTGCTCATATGCAAGTTCAAGTTGAAGCTGAAAAAAATTAAAACAAATCCACTAGAGCCAAAGTGATTATATCCCACCTTAATTTAGAGACCATCTAAAAATTGGTTTGATATGCATTGGATATCACTGACCAAAGACCATACAAGTGGTGGTATGACATCAAAAATATCATGAATGAGGAAAACAAAAGGTCATTAAACAGACAGGAAAGGAAGGAAAGACTAAAATGGATGTCAGAAGAGACTGAAATTTGATATGGAAAAGAGAGTAGCTAAAGTGAATGGAGAAATGACAAGATAAAAGAGAGCTGAAGAGAAGATTTCAAAGGCCAGTTTCAGGATACAAAGTAAAGTATTATAATGAAATGTACAAAGACATGGAGTCAGAAAACCCAAAGTGAAGAACACACTCAGAATTTCTTAAGCTGAAGGAACTGAAGAAAAATGCAAGTCTTGAATTGCCATATGGAAAAATTCGATGGACGAAATATTAAATGATGCAGGAAGCCTCAAAAGAAGATGGAAAGGACACACAGAGTCATTGTACCAGAAAGAACTGGTTAACATTAAACCACTTAAAGAGGCCATATATGATCAAAAACCAGTAGTATTGAGGGAAGAAGTCCTAGGTGCATTGAAAGAATTGGAAAAAACAAGGCTCCAAGAACTGATGCAATACAAATAGAGATGTGTCGACACAGAGATGCAGCACTGGAGGTGCTTACTCATTTATGCCAATAAATTTGGAAGACAGCTAACTGACCAACAAACTGGAAGAGATCCATATTTGTACCCATTCCAAAAGGTGATCCAACAAAATACAGAAATTACTGAACAATATCATTTATATCGCATATAATTAAAATTTTGCTGAACATCATTCAAAAACAATTGGAGTAGGATATTGACAGAGCAATTCCAGAAACTTAAGCTAGAGTCAGAAGAAGGTGTGAAACAAAGGATACCATTGTTAATGTCAGGTAGATCTTGGCTGAAAGCAAAGAATACCAGAAAGATGTTTACCTGTGTTTTACTGACTATGTGACAGCATTCAACTCTGTGGATCATAACAAATTATGGATAAATTATGAAGAATGAGAATTTGAGAACACTTAACTGTTCTCATGTTGAATCTGTACATAGACCAAGAGGCTGCTGTTTGAACAGAAGAGGGGAACTGCATGCTTTAAAATCAGGAAGGGTTTACATCAGGGTTGTATCCTTTCACCATGCTTATTCAATCTCTATGCTGAACAAATAATCTGACAGCTGGACTGCAGGAAGAAGAACATGACATCAGGACTGGAGAAAGACTCATTAACAACCTGAGATATGCAGGTGACACAACCTTGCTTGCTGAAAGTGAGGATGATTTGAAGCACTTACTGATGAAAATCAAAGACTAGTCTTCATTATGGATTGCACCTCAACATAAAACAAAAATCCTCACAACTGGACCAGTAAACATCATCATGATAAATGGAGAAAAGTTTGAAGTTGTCAAGAGTTTCATTTTACTTGAATCCACAATCAATGCTCATGGAAACAACAGTCAAGAAACCAGATGATGTATTTCACTGGAAAATCTGCTGTTAGACTTCTTAAATGTAGTAAAGAGCAAAGATGTCACTTTTAAGACTAAGACGTGCCTGACCCAAGCCATAGTATTTTCAGTTGCCTCATATGTACGTGACAGCTAGACAGTGAATAAGGAAGATCAAAGAATTGATACCTTGAATTGTGGTGTGGGCAGAGAATACTGAAAATAGCTTAGACTCAAGAAAAATGAACAAATCTTTCCTGAAGAAAGTGCAGCTGTAACGCTCCTTAAAAGTGAGAATGGCCAGACTTTGTCTCACCTACTTTGGTCATGGTGTCAGAAGGGATCAGTTCCTAGAGAAGGATATTGTGCTTGGTAAAGTAGCAGGTCAGTGAAAATAGGGAAGACCCTCAACAAGATGGATAGACACAGTGGCTGCAACAGTGGGCTCCAGCATAGAAAGATTGTAAGGATGGTACAGGTTTGGGCAGTGTTCTGTTTTGTTGTACATCAGGTCACTGTGAATCAGAGCTGACTCAGTAGTACCTAACAACAATACCCATTAGTCTGCTTATTAAATAGGCATCTATACTAGGCTCCCTCATATGCATGCAAAAGCTGGGCAATGAATAAAGAAAGCCAAAGGAGAATTGATGCATTTGATCATGATGTTTGCGAAGATTGTTGACTATACCCAGGACTGCCAGAAGAATGAACAAATCTATCTTGGAAGCTGTACTCCAGAATGCTCCTTAGAAAGAAGGAAGGCAAGACTTCTCACTTACCCTGAACGTGTTATCAGGTTATGTCCATAATAAGTGAGAAGTATTCTGGAGATGAATATCATGCTTGGCAAAGTGTAGGGTCACAAGAAAGAGAAAGCTCCTCAATGAGATGGATTGACACAGAGGCGACAACAAAAGGCTCAAACAGCAATAGTTGTGAGACTGGTACAAACTGGGTAGTGTTTCACTCTTTTGTACATATGGTCTCTATGAGACGGAACTGACTTGATAGAACTTAACAAAAAGGACATTCTGCCCTAGGCAATATGTTAGGTATTGTAGACCCAAAAAATAATAGAAGAGTTCCTTCCCACAAGGGATTTCTGGAAAAGTAAACATGCAAACAGTTTGTTTAATATCGCATGGCGTGTTTGGTGATAGAATTAAACAGGGTAAAATGGGAGCACGGGAAAGGGTTCAATAACCCAGTATAGGAGTGCCAAGGCTCATTAACAGATTTCTGGGAATGTTTAATGATAAGCTGAATCATAAAAAAAGATTAGATTTGCCAGGTGATTAATGGGGTGAGAAAATCTATATGCAAAAAAAAAAAAAGGCAACTGTTACAAAAAATAAAGATGTTTATTCAGAGACTATAAGCATTGTGTTATTGCTACACATTCATTGTGAAACAGGCATTGGTAAGAAAAGGGGCTAGGAAGTAGTCAGTAGTTTAATTAAGAAGTCTAATTAAGGAATTTGTATGTCATAAGAAAGTTGCCCTTAAAGATAAGGTAGACCACAGCTGTGTATTAATAAAGGCACTCACTAAGCATAAATTTAAATCCTTTCCCTACCATTTACCAGCTTCAGTCACTGTGATTGAATGACTTCTCTAAGCTTTATTTAATGCAGCTGTAAAATGCAGATAAAAATAGAACTTATGTATAGTGTTGTGAGAAATGTATTAGATAATTCATATATTTACCCTAATACCTAGCACATAATTTATATTCAATAAGAGATCTAAAGAAAATGTTAAGCAAGGGAATGATATGTTTAAAACTGAGACAGAGCATAACAAATATTGTAAAGATATTAATTATAAAGAACAAAAGATAAACTTAATAGTAGTGTCCAGCAGGAACTGACGCTTCATGGAGATTATGGATACACGAGGCTGTAGCTACAGTGTGAAGAGGTCACCTTAGGGAAAAGGGAAGCTTTTGTTTGCGAGGTGTTCCATATAAGCTGATGGTGGTGGAATATTTTGGAAAAGGGTAGTAAAAATGGTGGCACAACAGGAAAAATGTTGTCAGTGTCCCTGAGCTGTAAATGTGGAAGTTGTTATGTTGGCGAATGGTTGGTTGTGTATATTTTCATCACAATAAAAGTGTGGGGAGAAAAAAAAAAAAAGAGGTCACCTCTGGAGGTTGTATAAAGAAAGAGAAGCCTATGAAGAAGACAAAGTAGGAATGTTGAGAGATGTGCTTCATGATAGTGTGATAATTGAGACTGTCTCTTCCTGGTTAAGTCATAGGAAGGACTTCACAGAGGAGGTGAGTGGCTAGGTGTTGGAAAAGAACAGTAACTGACCAATATGATAAGGTGGGAAAAGGCATTACATGCAGAAAGAATAGCAAGTCCCAACACTGAAGGTTGCACTGAGGCAAAGTACATGAAGCAAAAGGTGAATAATATAAACAATATAGATGAATAACAGGTTAATATAATATAGTTCTATAACCCACAGCAAATGAGTAGATTCCAACTCATAGTGACTCCCACAGGCTATAAATCTTTGTGGAAGTAGACTGCCTCATCTTCCTTCCATGGCAGCTCATGAGTTTGAACCACTGACCTCTGGTTAGCAGCCAAATGCCTTATACACTGTGCCACCACATCTGTTTATAATATTGTATTACAAATAATATAAAATAGGCCAATAATACAAAACAATATAACCAAGGTCCCAGAAAAATAGTAGGGTAGAGAGGTGCTTCAAGGAGACAGTGTGGCTTGTGTTTGAGACGAGGCACTGAATAGGTAGGGGATATGGTGATGAGTTAGCAGAACCACAACCTCAAAATCAGTGGCAAGAGGAAGGATGAGTGACACTAGATTGGAGGAGAGTACTCCAGTGGGAATACTCACAGGCTTTCATTGACAAGTTAGGGATAGTGACATATTAAAGGTTACTTCCACAATACCATGGATTTCTAGGAAAAGTAATCAGCTTCACCATATGCGTTTAGTCAGAATAAAATTAATTAGCAGCTTGCTTAACATGGAACCATGGCTATGCTATTAGAAATATAACCAACATCGTTGGCTTTTTCTTTTTCTTTTTTTTCCTTTTAAGGAGTTTGCAGAAAAGGAGAAGGCCACAGCAAAGGCCCTGGAAGATGTCAAGGCAAACTTTTACTGTGAATTATGTGACAAGCAGTATCACAAACACCAGGAGTTTGACAATCACATTAATTCTTACGATCATGCTCATAAGCAGGTAAGCTAAAGTTGGAAAAATCCTTCACATTCCTGGATTTATAGCTTAAGAACAGAACTGCATGAATTTGGCTTTATTTATTGTCATCTAAGACTCTGAGGTGAGTCTATATCTTTTCTTTTTTTCTGTTTAAACACTAAGTGAAAATACGTTTTTCCTCTAAGTGCCATAAAAATGGTGGTGAACTTAGAGATGAGTAAGAGTAGACTGACTTATTCATTTTAGAATTATAATACTTGGGGAAACCAGGACCCAGGAAACACGGTGTTATATTCAAAACCTCCTACTTAATTAGTGGCGGAACTAGATCCTAAGATTTATGCTAGGACAGACCTATTACGGTGCTCTTTCAAAGATTCCAATATGTAGGAAAGAGTAGATCTTTAGGGAAAAAAGTCTCAATAAAAGAATATCCACTTAGGAGAGTCAAGATGTTAATCAATAAATGAAATGTTGCAAAACAAATTCAGAATGGGAAAGAAAAAGAGTGATATAGTTAGTAAGTGGAAATATATCAGTTCTTTTCCTTAAGAGATCATATGTATCTGTATTATCAGAGTAGATACTCTACCCCTGGCTGCTAATTTCCCTACTTCCATTGGTGTGTAGGAGAGGAGACTTGTTCTCATCCTTTCTGGTTAAAATATGATGTTACTGTCAATTAAGGAATTCAGAGTATTAAATAACACAGAATGAGAAAGAAATTCCATGTGGTCAGAGGATCATTACTAACAACTTACAGAAGGTGCACACTTCTGATACCAAATGGTCCTAACATCTTGGAATCTGTGGGCAAGTCTTGTATAATTTATCTCTAAAATATTTATTCCAAGTAAACAAAAGTAAATATTTTCACTACTTCACAATTATTTATTGAGTGCACGCTAAATATATTGTCTTGGGTGATGCAAGGCTCATGAAAATACAGCTTCTCTCACTATTGATAACAGGCGTGTATAACTGACCGTATTTCTCTGACTAGTGCAAGATCAATAGGATAAAATGTTTTAAGATTGTGATTTCCAAATATTAGTGTGTGATAACCACCTGGAAACTGTTAATAATGCAGATTTCTAGAATTTCCCATGAATATTCTAACTGGATAGACCTGTGGTGAGGTCCAAAAACCTACATTTTAAAATGATATAAAATAGAAAACTTCAAACATAAGTAAAAATAACCTTCTATGTGGCTCTAATCAAGCTTCAACAATGATCAATCTTGTTTCTTTTCTACCATCTTCACTACCCTCCACCACCATCACCACCGCATTATTTTGAAGCAAACCCCAGACATCATATAATTCAATCCAAAAATATTTCAAGATATCAGGATGCTTAAATATCATAGCCACAACACCATTAGCACACTTAAAACTTAACAGTAATGCTTTCATAGCACAAAATTGCTTTGTTTCCCCAGCTGTCACATAATGATTTGTAAATTTGGTCTTTTTCAAGTCAGGATGTAAAAATATCCACACTTCTCACTGAGATGTCTTTTAATTTTCTTTGAATATTTCTTTAAGATATAGGTTTCTCTCCTTTTAATTTTACTTTTGAAATTTAATTGTTGGTGAAACTGGGTTGTTTATCCCATGTGATATTTTCCTTATTATGAACTAGTGTTGTCTTTTGACATTTCCTTCTATATTCTATATATATTTCCTTTAAGATGGTTGATACGTTTAAAAATTTAATAAAATTTAGTTGTTTTTCTTTTTCTTAGTAAGACTATATTATATAGGTTATTGTGTGCTTCCATAAGGAGATGTATGATGTTAGATTGTCCCTCTTCTTACGATGCTATGTTCGATCAGTGGGTTCAGATACCAGTCTAATCCATTCATCTCCCTAATTTATTTTTTCACTCATGATTTTTGGAACCATCAGTAATCACATGATTAAATCCTTCCTTTATTTTGAGTTGGAAATGATGCTGTTTCTAGTTCTATCTTTAATAAAAAAAAAAATCATTTATTGTACGGAATATGTCTAAAGAAAGAAACTTACCATAAATACTACCTGCAAAAAGGACAAGGAGGCCACATGTTCTGACCTCCTAGAACCCCACAAGAGGAAGGCAGAATCGTCATCAATAGCCCAAGGCCTATTACTGCAAGGCCAGACATGCTGCCTCCCTCCAGCCCTTTCACCAACCGTTCCTCCCAAAGCCCCCACCACCTCTCTCCTGGGTTCGATAATTCGCTGAAGTGGCTACAAAGAGCTCACAGATTATGGGGTTTATTAGGGAAGCACCACAGGCTACAATTCAAGTTCAGGGAAAATGCTCAGTCTCTGTCCCAGCCCACCGTCCCTCAGCCAACAGTCTCTTTCCCAGCAGTGCTGGTCCCTCGGTGTCTCACTCAGCAATGCATGTCTCTTGCGTCTCTTTCCCAGCAACGCATGTCTCGTTCAGCAGCACTTCTTCCTCAACCAGCCATCAGAGAGAGTTCTGCCTCTAGGAGGCCTCCTTTTGAGCTTGACAGGGTGGCCAAACCAACCAATCATAACAACAGAATTCTAAGCACCTGAGAGTGAGCTTCCCATAACATTGCATTGTGCCACGCCCAACAGAAAAGCTCAGGTAGATAACATTTACAATCAGGAGCTCCTCAGTTGCTCATTCCACCACTGAGTTTACAATGACTTATGGGTAGAAAAGCCATACTAAGTAATTTACTACACTGTACTACTCCATCGTGTAATTTTATTCTGATGGTCTTCAGGCTGCATAATGTGAAAAATCACTGAGATGTCAATGAAATAAAAGATTAGGGATGGGCTCATGGAATATTTGATCTGTGAAATTTGTGGACAAATATGAACATTTAATATGAACAGTGATGTTTGATCTATGTTTTAAACATGCATAAGTAGATGTTCAAATAGAAGTTCAAGATGTGAGAGTATTCTCAACCATGGAAACACAAAACACTAAAGCAAGAAAGTAGAAGAACATGAGGCATCTTTTGAGAATTGTAGAAAATATTTGATGACCAGGGGATCATTTCTCCATACCTGAGTTGCATGCCACAGCACCCTCATGCTCTGAATTTCTAATAATTTTTTCCTTTATCAGTTTCTTCATTCTTTTCTCCATTAGCGTTCCAAAGTCTTGTTAAGATGAACTTTCTTCCATCTTTCTGTTGTATCTATATGCTTATTTCCTTTTTCCTTTATGCTTACCAGCACTCTAATTTTCCTAGACATGCTCCTTCATCAGATAACGACTCAGTTCCTACTATATGCTAATGTCTTAGTTGTAGAGAATGGACAAATTTGGTCTACCACTTTGGAAACTCAGTGGAGGTCATTATGAGTCATACTTGACTTGATGGCAGTGGGTTTGGTTTTTTATACATTTAGGGAATTGTTACTCTAATTTGGGAGACAAACAAGTCAGTAGACCTTTAAAATCCATTTATGTAAGTGCTATGGAAGGATGGAACATGAACAGAGCACATAAAATTGATTTAAGAAAGAAGTTGGCAAGTGAGCTGGCTTTCTTTCTTTCTTTCTTTTTTTTTTTTTCAATTTTATTGTGTTTTGGGTGAAAGTTTACAGAGCAAATTCATCTTCCATACAGCAGTTTACATACACTTTGTCTTAGACATTGACTGTAATCTCCCACAATAAAACAGCTCTCATCCCACTTCCTCCCCATAACCACCTCTTCTCTGTGTCCTTCTCTCCCATGCACTCCTGCCCCCCAATCTGTCTCCCTGTGCATACACAGACCTTCTATTTGCCCATGATTGATCTCTCTCTCCAAGGATTGTATCTACCTAATGTAAATGTTCAGCTCATATGCCTATCTTTGTTTGCCTAGAAGCCAATCACAAAAGGGCAAATATTGTATTATCTTACTTTTATAAGACAAGAATAGGTATACAGAGACCACTGTTCAGTAACAGTTACTAGGAATAGGTAGTATGTTGGGGAGAGGCATTAATCCCTCTCTAGATAGTAGTGTTAATGGGAAAAGTAACACTGAATGTGGGCAAAGACTGTACAGCTTGATCAAGGTAAATGATGTTACTAAGAAGTCCATAAGACAAAGGGGCATTTTTGATAAAGGATATAACATACATAGTGTTGCAACAAGACCACCACCACCAAAAAATATGTGTGGGGTAACTTACATATGTGTATAGCATATGTGAGCCTCATTATGTATGTGAATGTACATGTGTATGCACATATATATGTATTTCTATGCATGAGTCTATATATATGTATGTGTGCATGCATGTACATCTGTATATATGATAAAGCATGTAGAGTACACAGTTATAAATATTTCTTAGGCAAAACCAAATGCCTTGCAAGACTGGTTTTCTGGGTTTGAAGGCTTAGGACCATAGTCTCATGAGACAATTCGGTCATTTGGCATAACATAGATCATACAGATTGTGTTCTACATCCTAGTTGGTGAGTAGCATCTGTAGTCATAAAAGCTTGCGAGTGGCTATCTAAGGAAAAACTATTGGTCTCTACTTGGAGCTAAAGAGAAAGAAGGAAACCAAGGACTCAGAGAAAGAACTGATTGGTAGGACTAACAATCTACATGAATGATGGCCTCATCTACCCTGTGACCAGCTACCACTATCAGTCGTTTTGAACAGGGCCACAACAGATGGGTCTTGATAGAATGGGAGAAATACACGGAACAAAACACAATTTTTAAAAAAATTCCAGACTTACTCAATCAGTTGAGACTAGGGGATTCCCTGAGACTATCACTTTGATTCTCTTTAAACCTTGAACTAAAACTGTCCTCTGAGGTCACCCTTTAGCTACATAACAGGTTAACTCATAAAAGAATGCCACTCCTCGAAAGGAAGGTTGGGCATTCCTACTTCCGTAGTGATACTGCCTGGGAAACCCAAGGAGGGGTCGCTATGAGTCGGGGCCGACTCGATAGCAAATAACAATAACAACAACAACATCACCTATGGTACTGCACACCTTTAAAAAAATCATCTGAATGAGACAAAAGGGTCAGCAAGTGCTCTAGAGTAAATTCCCCTGGAATGTTCAGGGAACAGAAAAATCAGATTAATGGTAAGGGAGCATTCAGAATGTAATTAATGAGAATATTGACACATTGTTAAAAATGTAACCAATGTCACCAAACAACTGGTGTGGAATTCTTAAGTGGGAACCTAATTTTTTAACTTAAACACAATAACATATTATTTTTAAAAATAATTTGACCAGGCAGTCAAGAATGATAGAGTTTATATAATAGAAAACCTATGTCACGACATAGGAGCAATGATAAGGCATGATGGTGTGATCAATTCAGGAGTTGCTAAAGCCACCATCACTTCCCCAGGAAGCTCTTTATAACCCTTTTGAACTCAGTTTCTTTGCCTCTCATGCTTCTTTTGTAATAGATCTTACCCTTACCTTTCATTTTGCTTTTATCACTTTTACCATCTATATTTAATATCACTCCTATTTTCTAGAGTCTTCTAACTAGACTTCCTGCCTTGAGTATTTTCTCTTTTCCCAACCAGCCTATCACTTACGGGGAGACTAATTTTTCCAAACTACCATGTTTGTACTATGACAACTGTACTCTGAAATCTTCAATGGTTGATGACTGACTTCTAAAAGATTCTGAACTACTTAGCCTGTCATTCAAAATCGGCATAGTCTGGTTCTTGCTTCCATTTCCAGATTTATTTCTTGCAACTCAGAATTCCCCTTCAGTTTCTCAAAAGATGCCTTATGCTTCCCCACCTGCTCATCTTGGCTCATAATCGTCCTTCTGCCTGGGATGCCCCCCCCATCTTCTGTACTTCTGCAAATGCACATTTAATGCATAGATTAACATCCTATATTAGATAATAAAGCACCTAAGATGGTAAGGTGATTTCACACGGAATTTTCCAAACTCATTTTTGTCAAAAGCTATTAATGTTGTACAGATTTATGTGCATGCGGCCCACTTTGGAAACACTGGAGTAATTAGATTTGCTGTGTACCTTGTAAGACTGATTTCGTGGATCATGGGAAATACTTTGGGCTGAAGATTTGTTTATTTTGAAAATCTCTCAATTAAAAAAAAAAAAGCTGGTTTTAAAATTTCACTTTTAAATGAAACCGAATTTTATGTACAGAAAAAGGAAGGATTTGCTAAAGTAGAAGTTGAAAAAAGTCATATCTTTCATGCTTTTCAAATTCCAAAGTTAAAAAAGTCCATTTGGTTCTTGATTCAGTGTGGTCTCTTCTTGATTATGATGATGTTTATAATGATGGTAGTGGAGGTTCAGGTGGGAGTTCTTTTCTGGCCTAATATGAACATTTGCTCTAATTTTATTTTCAACGTGGATTCAGATTAAATATCTGGCATCTTCTGTTGAACTTCTAGCAGAATAGTCTTTTTGAGTCCCCTAGAAGTGAATCCAGAAAAACATTGAAATGGTTCTACTACTCATTAATAGAACATTTTAGAGCTAACTAGTAACAAAGTAATTTTTGAATTATCTTTTCGGCTTTCCTTTCTCTGTTTATATTGCTCAAGATATTTCAGTTTAATAAGTGATTTCTAAAGCTTTTGTATTATCCTGTGTGGTAGTTAAGGTTATGTGTCAATTTGGCTGAGCCTGGCTTTGAGTGGCTGGACAGCTGGTTGTAGTTATTTCCCATGGTAAGACTGGTAATAAACTCCATGGTAGAATCTACTGGAGTAGCTGAGGAGCTGCCTTAGGGATGTGGTCTGCTTCCAGTATAGAAGGAGAAGCCTTGAGAAAGGTCTACAGCTTTTGGCACACTTGAACCCTGCATGTAGCCGAGTCTTCCTTTAATAGCCTGCCATGTTTCCTGCCGAACATGGGACTATTTCTGGTCTTGAACTAGTAGTCTGCCATGTTGTTTGGCGGTTCAACCCACCAGCCACTCCTCAGAAAGAAGGTTGGGCAATCTACTTCCATAGTGATAACCACCTTGGAAACCCAAGGAGGGGTCCGACTCGACAGCAGTGAAGGGGCCATTTTATTTGTTGACCCTGGGTTTGTTAGCCTCAGCAGCCAGCAACTGGCTGAGTGAAGAGATGCCTCTAGCTCCAGTGGGCTGAGAGCAAGAGCAGAGATGAAGCCCAAGGTTGAGGGGCTTTCACCCAGCCCCTAGAGTTTGGCACTTTGAACGTGAACTTCTATCCTCCAAAACTGTAAGAGAATAAATCCTTGTTTGTTAAAGCCACCCATTTGTAATACTTTCTGTTAGAGCAACAGAAAGTAACCAAAACATCCTGTATCCAAATATCAATATTATGTGTTCATTTTACTCGAAAGATTGTATTAGTCATAGTTACCTTGCAATTCTAGACATGAAAATCAACAGTTAACTTTAAAGAATAAAGTAGAATATTGTAGGACTCAGAACTTTAACTTTATTGGACATTTAATAATATTTTCTATAATTTGATAAAAATTTGTCTTAGGTATTATTTGTAAAGAAAAATAATGCATCAGCAGCAAAGATTATTTTTTTCTATTTCTCCAGCAAGAAAAAAGAAAAATATGTCTACCTTTATTACCCCATTCTCTACATACTTCATGTTTTTAGAACTAACTCAATGGTTTTACCTATCGCCTTGAACTCTTTATAATTCTGTGTAAAGGCTGAGCATTATTACTAAAGCGATTTTAATCTGTATACAAATTACAATCACTTGGATAAAGACAGCACTGTAACTATTAATGTACTAACATGTCAATAACAATTAATTCTTTGAGAGACTATCTACAAATCTTAATCCCTTTATCAAGACTGCTAGCAGCAAAAATATAATACTGTAACAAATAATACATTCTCACAGACAACGGAAGTTTCTCCTGCCCCAGAGACATTCTGGCTCCTCTCAATTTAGGAAAAAACAAATGAGCTGGATCCCTATATAATTATCCCATAAAATATCTTCAGTAATAATGTTTTAAAAATCCATTTTCAGATCCTCCACATGTGAAGCTTAATCCTCCTAATCTTTGTATGCTTCACAATAGGATTTATTTTCACTCAGAGAGAACTGTTCACTTGTCAAGCCTGAATCTGAGATCCAAGTAATTCATTCTTAAAATACTGCTTTGGATTCATTTTGCTCATAGCTACTTGCTCAGAACGAAAATATCAAATCAGAACTCTATTTGTTGTTTTGACTCCAAACACTGCTGCAAGTATTTGATCCAATTACCTCTTGCTTTATTCCTCATAATTTGATTTTTATTTTTCCCAAATATTGCTCAAATTGGTCCAGTGTCATATATCAGGAAAACATTTTTAAGCTTTTGTTAGTTGCTAGGAGTCATCTCTGACTCATAGGACCTTGTATACGGCAGAATGAAACATAGCCTGGTCCCGGACCATTTTCATAATCGTTGGTGTGTTTCAGTCCATTGTTGTGGACTCAAACACTCGTCAAGGGTTTTCTTCATTTTTTCTAAGGCTCTGCTTTACCAAATAGGATGTCTTTTTTCTAGCAATTGGTCTTTTTTGATGGCATGACTAAAGTAAGAAAGTTGAAGTCTCTCCAGCCTCACTTCTAAAGAATATTCTGATAGTTTTTCCTCTAAGAATGACTTATTTGTTCTTATGGTAATCCATGACATATTCAATATTCATTGCTAATACCACCATTCAAACATATTAATTGTTTGTCTATATTCCTTTGATACAAAAAAAAAAAAAAAACCACCACCAAACTCACTGACCTCTTATCCATTCAACCCATAACGACCACTCCTTGGATTTCTGAGGTGATATCTCTATGGAAGTAGATTGCCCAATCTTCCTTCTGAGGAGTGGCTGGTGTGTTTGAACTGGCAGTCTTCTAGTTAGCAGTCAAATGCCTTAGGCACTATGCCACCAGAGCTGCTTTCATAGGAGTCTTTAAAGCAGTGACAATAGGGAAGACAGAGAAGACAGATCCAAAAGATAATCAATGGCTTTTAAATATATGAATACATGATCTAAATCACTAATAATCAAATAAATAGAAATTTGAGAAGATTATCTTTCAATAAAGTCATCAAATATTAAAAAAAAAAAAAAAAAGAATGATACTGCCCAATGTTAGTAAGATACTGGAAAAATAGATACTGTCAAACTTGGCAGTGAGGGTGCAAATTATTTCACTCTTTCAATGATCAACTTATGATTATTTTTCAAAAACTTTAAAATGTGAATTTTTCCCCTGAATAATTCCATTTGGCATGTAGTCTAGTAAAATATTTAGATAAAAGAGGAGCTCTGGTGGTGTAATGCCTAAGACATTTGACTGGTAACCAGAAGGCTGGTTGATCAAACCCACCAGCCATTCCTCAGAGGGAAGACTGGGCAATCTACTTCTGTAGTGCTACTGCCTCGGAAACTCAAGGAAGGGTTGCTATGAGTCAGATCCAACTCAATGGCAGTGAGTTTCATTTTTTTGGTTATATGTTGAAAATACAGAAACACTGGAAGCAATCTAAAGATTAAATGAAAAGAGAAGGGTTAAATTATAGTTCACCTAAACTGGAATAAAAACCAAAAACTCACTGCTGTTGAGTCGATTCTGACTCATAGTAACCCCTTCTTGGGTTTCTGAGGCAGTATCTCTATGGAAGTAGACTGCCCAATCTTCCTTCCAAGGAGTGGCTGGTGGGGTTGAATCAACAGCCTTCTGGTTAGCAGTCAAATGCCTTAGGCACAATGTCACCAGAGTTCCCAACTGGAATAATATGTAAAAATTAAATTTATGGTTTGGATCTGTATTTCATACTAAAGTGAATTTTTTAAAGAATATTTTGATACACTTTTATATTAAAAATCAACATAGAAATATAGAACAATGAAAAAAATACTTGCAATGTAGTAAATGACATAATATGGCTTTTCTAGCCATAATCTTTGTAAACTCCACGGTGGAATTTGCCATGAACAACTGAGTAGCTCCTGATTGTTAAAGTTATCCACCTAGGGTATTTCTGTTAGGAGTGTCATGAAGCAATCATCTTGGAAGTTCTCTCTCTCTCAGGTGTATAGAATTCTGATGTTGGGATTAGTTAGTTTGGCCACTCTGCCAGGCTCAATAGGAGCCCTCCTAGAGGCAGAAGGAATCTCTTGCTGCCAGCTGAGAGATGTACCGCTGAGAGAAACACATTTGCTGAGAGAGAGAGAGATGTGAGAGACCCTTGCTGCTGAGAGGCTGCCAGCTGCTGAGTAAAACAGCTGGAGACAAGAGACGGAGTGCATTTCTGAACTTGAATAGTAGCCTGTTGCTTCCCTAATAAACTCCATAATCTGTGAGTTCTGTGTGGCCACTGCAGCAAATTATCAAACCCAGCAGAGAGGTGGTGGGTGCTGCAAGAAGAACAGTTGCTGTCAGGTTAGAGGGAGACAGCATGTCTGGCCTTGCAGGAATAGGCCTTGGGCTACTGGTGATTTTGTCTTCCTCTTGTGGGGTTAGAGGAGATCAGAAGATGTGGCCACCTTGACCCTCTGGCAATACCTTAATAAAATTTTGTTCTTACATTTTTAGATTTTTTAAGCATTAATATCAAATCATAAACTTTTGTAAAAAGACAACAAAAAATAAAAAAATAAAAACAACCATAACATGGTTATACTATAAATATTATTATGCCTTAATACATTTTCACTTAACAACATATTTGTCAGTCAATGGAGATCATATTTTATTATGTTCTTAAATCAATATTCAGTATTTACTTTATTGTGACTTGCAATTATTGTTATTTTTTTCTAGAAGAGCCACATAACGTACTATGATTACTTTATGGTTATATTTTCTTGTAGAATATTTATTTTTTTTCCCTAGATTTAGAAATTGTTTCACTCTTATATTTGCTTAATGTCATATCATCACCAATCACTACTTTATCCCTTAACTATATACCAGATGTGAGAATTAAGTCCCAATACAAAAACATCAGATAAATTGAAATATATGTGAGTGCCTCTCCTCCCCCCTCTTCAGAGACATTTCTTCTAGAGCCATTTTTCTGCTGTAATTTGGACTGATTTTACTACAGGCCTGCTGCACAGCTATTGTTCTGGGACTTTTTTTCACTATCATCCTGTGAATTACTTTCTTTATCTCGTAACTTGTGTTCTTGATCCCATAACTTCCTATGTATTATTTGCTTTCTTCCTTTTGGTGAAGACTATACTCCAATAGCTTCCAAAGAAATAATACACACAAGGTAATGCTTTTGAGGCTTTGTCTGAAAATGTCTTTATTTCTACTCTCACAATTGATTTGTTTTTCAACTGATTACAGGTTTTAGTATTGCTGTTAAGAGGCCATATGCCATTTTAAATCCTGATCTTTTATCTCTGAAAACTCTTAGACTTCTCTCTGTATCATTCCTTCTTTTGTTCCTTCTTTCTCTGCAGGTCATTACTCCAATTCCTCAGTAAAACAGAAACAGTGCTACCTTCCTTTGAAAGGTGTTATGAGGATTAAATGAGAAAATGCATCATAACCCCATAAGTGCTGAACATATCCTAAAACTCAACACAGTTGAGGGAGGCATGTTTCACAGGGTGAACTTTGCAATGAAGGCTAGAGAGCCATTTCTGAAGAATACTGTGTGGGAAGTTCTGTCATTAAATAGGACACTAAGCTGAGAATCTCATATATCTTCTATCTCTGAATTTATGAATGTATAAATTTGTAGGTAGATAGAATTTTCTCTCATTTACTTTAATCTTAGACCTGGGCTAAGTCATGAGAGAAAACAAAATTCCTTTCTATTGGTCAGATTCCTGGAGCTGTAATCTCTAGGTAGGTAGTCTGTCTCAATTACCTCCTGAACACAATTTTAGCAACATCCCTTGGATGTGTATCGGATATGAGACACGGTGAAACTGTGCAGCGGAGTCTCCATTCTTTAACATGTATAGTAATAAACTGTGTGCATTTTGTAAATGCCTGGAACTTTGGGGCTTTCACCTGGGCTACCATTTCAATTTCCAAGTGTTTACAATAAAAATGTTTACTGAACAGAACACAGAAGTTTGTTAATTTTTTAAAAATTAGCTCTGTGCTTTTATAGCTCTTCTCATAGTCATTCAATTACTTAACAATAATGTTTCATGTGTAATTAAAGACACATTGTTCCATATCCTTTCTTAAAGAATACATACATTATTTCTATTGAACATGTTTAGTGATTGTGATAACATTTTCAGTGTTTTAATGGGAGGTGTGTTTATACTTTTGTTTCTTCTACACTTTAGAAACTGTTTTACACAATTTCTTTATCCACAGCTTTACATTTCCTAGTCAATTTTGTATTTCTTCCTATTTCCTTTCTTTCTTTTTTTTTTTAATTGTGATTTGGGTAAAAGTTTACAGAGCAAATTCACTTTTCATACAGCAGTTCACATGTACTTTGTCTCATGACATTGACTACAATTTACCCCAATGCAACAGCTCCCCTCCCTCTTCTTCCCGATAGTTATCTCTTCCCTTTGTTCATCCCTCCATGCACTCCTGCCCCCTCAGCTCTCTCCCTGTACATAAGCAGCCCTTCTTTATCCCATGATTGTTCTAAGGAGAGAACAGGTAAATGTTCACCTCATATGTCTGCCTTTTGTTTGGCTAGAAGCCACAGGTGTGGGTTCAATTCCAGACTTGAAGGCAGCTAGGGGCCATAGTCTTGGTGGTTTCTCTAGGGTTCTATCAGACCAGCAAACCTGGTCCCCCCCCTTCCCCCCCAAATGATTTGAGTTTTGTTCCACATTGTTCTCCCTCTCTATCCAGGATCTCCTACATAGATCCCATTCCGAATGGTTGACAGTGGTAGCTGGGCACCATCTTGTTCTGGTATCAGAGTCGTATGGTCTAAGGATTGCATGGTGTACCAGTCGCTTGGACTAACTGTTTCCGTGAATCTTTAGATTTCTTCTTTCTTCTTTGCTCTGGACAAGGAAAGACCCATCATTGTATCTAGATGGCTACTTGCAAGCTTTTAAGATCCCAAATTGTTACTTGCCAAAGTAGGAGGTAGAACAATGTTTTGTGTAGTACGCTATGCCAATTGAGCTTGATGTCTCCTGTGACTATGGTCCTGAGCCTACAGGTTCAACTATCGCTCCTTCTGGGCAGCTGGTTATACCCAAGAAGTGACTACAACCTTGTCCTTTGTCAATTCTACTATACGCCTGGGAATTCTTACAGAACATACAAATACACTTGTAAAACCATTGTCTGCCAACACTATGCATGGTCTTGGGTACACTTCTCCCTGCACAGACATACCTAATAGTTCAGCCTATCTATCTATCACTTATCTATCAACCTGTATACCCATATTTTCCTTCACTGACAACACAGTACTGTATGTGCACAAGGGCTCACCTTTGTTGTCTGTACCTTCCATGTACCTCTCTATGTCTTCCTCTTCCTCAATGACACCATGTTGATCACTCACATTTGGTACACTGCCCTTCTCTTCACCCAAATCGATATTTGTCTCTACCTACCTAACAGTGTTCCTCCGCTCCCCTCCCACCCCTGGTAACCAACAAAGAAAATTTCCTTCCATATGAAAACCTTCTCTTGATTTTTTACAATAATGGACTAATATATTTGTCCTTCTATGATTGACTTATTTCACTCAGCATAATGTCTTCCAAGGTCATCCATGTTATGTGGTGTTTTGCAGATTCTACATTATTATTTAGGGTTGCATAGTATTTCATTGTGTGTGTATGTACCATAGTTTGGTTATCCATTCTTCAGTTGATTGACACCTAGGTTGTTTCCATCTTTTGGCTATTGTAAATAGTGCTGCAATGAACGTGAGTGTGCATATGTCTGTTCTTGTCCTGCTCTCATTTCTTTAGGATATATACCTAGTAATGGAATGCCTGGGTCAAATGGTATTTCTAATTACAACTTTTGAAGGAATCACCATATTGCTTTCCACAGTGGTTGTGCCATTTGACATTTCCACCAGCACTGTATAAGAGTCCCAATCTCTCCTTATCCTCACCAGCATTTGTTATTTTCTGTCTTGTAGAACTTTGCTACTAGTGCTGGGGCAAAATGGTATCTCGTTGTTTTGATTTGCATTTCTCTAATGGCTAATGATCATGAGCATTTCTTCATGTGTTTGTTGGCCAATATCCATTCTAGTTTCTTAACTCCATATTACAGTATAACAGCTCCATGCTGAATGAATTGTACATGAAAATAATTCTGCAATGTTTAACAATAGCTTCTATTATCTCATTATTCAAGATTTACAATTGGCCATATTATCCTCTTTATCTCTTATGTTTTATTGAATAGCCTCTGAGAACATGGCCTCCCTACAACAATCCAAATTAACTGCTATTGGTTCAAGTAATAAGATTATAACCATTATAATCACATTGCCAAAATATTGCAGAGCTGTGGTTCAAGCCTGAGCTCAGTATCCACATCTGTCAAAGATAAGGCCAGAGGAGTGAAAGAAAAGAAATATCCCACATAAATCAGTTATTTTTATTGAATTTATATTCTAGAGCAATTTTAGGTTTACAGAAAAATTATGTACAAAGTACAATGTCTCCATACTCTTCTCCCTACAAACTGTTTATTCTATTAATATCTTGCATTCTTGTGGTACATCTGTCACAAATGATGAACCGCTATCAACACGTTTTTATTAAAGTCCACAGTTTTTAAATTATGGTTTTCAATTTGTATGTATAGTCCTAGAGTTTGACAAACTCATTATATCATCTGTCCACCATTACAAACAGAATAGTTTCACTCCCCTAAAAATGCCCTATGCTCCATCTTCCCTCCTCCTGAACTCCTTTATTCTATTAATGTGGCATATTATATTAATTGATTTTTAGGCATGAAATAGACCTATTTTTCTTAGATAAATTCTACTTTGTAATGTTGAATCCTTTCTATATTTTGTCAGAATAAGTCTACTAATATTTTGTTTATGAGGGATATTGGTCTATAGTTCACTTTTTTTTTTTTTTTAGGATATGGGTGAAGATTTACAGAGTAAATTCACTTTTCATATAGCAGTTCACATATACTTTGTCTCATGTCATTGACCAAAATTTACAATGCAGCAGCTCCCCTCCCACTTCCTCCCCATAGTTACCTCCTCCCA
>NW_006921650.1:10742037-10763001 GCF_000298275.1 Orycteropus afer afer | reverse complement strand
CTTCCGAGAAGTGGTTGGTGGGTTTGAACCGCCAGCCTTCTGGTTAGCAGTCAAGTGCTTTAACCACTATGCTACCAGAGCTCCTTAGTTAATTATTATTATTATTTATCTTTTCAAAGAACTAACATCTATTTTTATTGATTTGTTTTATATTTCATTCATTTCTGATTTCTGCTCTATTTATTTTATCCTTCTTTCTACTTAGTTTGTATTTGATTTGTTCTTTTCTTTTTTCTTTCTAAAGTGTTTTTGACCTATATTATACCCTTAGAGTAATTATAGCAATGGGTTTCTTAAAGATGATCTTTTGGGGGACCAATAAAATTTTGCCAGAATACAAAGATATGGGCTTACTGATCATAGAAAATATATTCTTCATTAAATCCTGTTTTGGTAAATATTGTGCAACTATAAATTTGAAGTTTTGCTATTTTTACAGAGAGTCCCTGGGTGGTAGAATGGGTTAAGGATTCTACTACTAGATGAAAGATCAGTGGCTCACACCCACCCCCAGGTGGTAATCAATACAATAAGCCTGGTAATCTGCTTCCCACAGGTCATAACCTTGGAAACACCATGGACAAGTTCTATTCTGTACACATGGGTCGCCATGATTCTGAAACTACTCAATGGAAGCTAAAAAAACCAATATTACCTATAGCCATTTTGTGTTGCAGTTTAAATGCAGATTTCTGTGCTTTATTCTTACTATGAAAGATCTGACCTAATAAGCATACTTCAATGAGGAAAAGGAGAGCTTCTGCTTAAGGGGTAGGCTGGGGAATACTGAAAAATGGAGCTAAGATTTAAAAGGAAATAGTTTTGTATCTACTCCAGTGTCTAGAGTAAACATTTCAATATTATACATAATACAGCATTATTCTATAAATTTTAGAGAACTACTAGGAATAAATCATAATCTATTAGTGCCTAAGGCACTTGACTGCTAACCAGAAGGCCAGTGGTTCAAACCCATCAGCCACCCCTTGGAAGGAAGATGGGGCAATCTACTTCTGTAGTGATACTGCCTCGAAAACCCAAGGAGGGGTCGCTATGAGTCGGGTCCGACTCGCTGGCACGTAACAACAACAACATTTATAAAAAATGAACTGAATCTTCAAGTAGACATAGAGCCATTTCAGTAAAGCACCATTAGAATTTTTAACTCAAACAATTTAACTTTTTGATTTATACCTATGTTGTTATTGTTGTTATGTGCCATTGAGTTGCACCTGACTCATAGCGACCCCTCCTTGGGTTTCTGAGGCAGTATCACTATGGATGTAGATTGCCCCATCTTCCTTCCGAGGAGTGGCTAGTGGGTTTTAACCACCGGCCTTCTGATTAGCAGTCAAGTGTCTTAGGCACTACACTACCAGAGCTATAGATAAACTGTAAAACACATACATAGATAAGGTAATGAGTTTTTTTCAGAATGGGACTATTAAATATGATCCAATTCATAGTTGAAGTGTGTAAACATAAAGACATCCCTTTTATTCAAAAGAGAATTTACCCATTACCATATTTAACTTTGACAGACAACATTTCTACATATGTACTTGTATGTGCTGTGAGAATACCCATATATATGATAAAGTTTATATGATAGAGCTAATGGGGGCAAAGTTATGATAACTTCTCAGACACAGCCAAACACCCTAAGACAGTGAGTCACTGGGCCCACAGGCTCACAAACATTGTGTGTGGGAACATCAAGTTTGATCAACATAACATAATACACAAAATATTTTCTACATCCTACTTTGGTAAGCTCTGGTAGCATAGTGCCAAAGGCACTATGGGTCCAAATTGACGGCACATAACAACAACAGCACTTTGGTGAGTAGTGACTGGGCTATTTAAAGCTTGCAAGTAGCCGTCTAAGATGCAAAAGTTGGCCTATCCTTGTCTGAAGCAAAGGAAAATGAAGAAAATAAAAGAAATATGGAAATAATTAATCCAAGGGATTAGTGGACAATGTGAACCTAAGCCTACATGACCCTGGACCAGAACCAGAGGGTGACCAGATACCACTGTCAACCACTCGAAAAGGGATCAAAATAGGAGATCCTGGATAAAGTGGGAGAAAAATGTGGAAAAAAACTCAGAATTATAAAAAGACCAGGTTTACTGGTTTGATAGAGGCTGGTGAAATCCCCAAGACTGTGGCCCTTAGTCACCCTTCAGACCTGGAATTGAACTTACTCCCATGGCTTCCAGCCAAACAATAGACAGGTATATAAGGTGAATATTTACACCAGGTAATTATACTCTTTAGAACAATCAACCGTGGGAGATCAGAAGGGCAGTATATACACAGAGAGACAGATCAGAGGGCAGGAATGCATAGGAAAAAAGACGGGGAAAAGATAACCACAGGGAGGAAGTGGGAAGAGAGCTATTACATTATAGGGATCACAAACAATATCATGAAACAAAATGTACATGAACTGTTGAATGGAAAAGGAATTTGCACTGTAAACTTTCACCCAAATCACAATAAAAAGTGGAAAAAAAAATAGAATATTTTGATAGATGCTAAACTTCTGTATAAAAGTATAATTTCCATTAAACAGATATCAAATAAAACAAAAACTATGCCTTTTGTTTTGGTATTATTATTCACTGGTGTGATCCCTTTTATTTTGTAGTAATTTCCTAAATGAGTGGAGATATTTTGAAGCCACTACTAATCCATGCCCACACTAGTTAAGGATTATTGGAATCAGATAAGATGCTAACTAAATCTAATCATCTACTTCTTTTGGCAGTAATTTACCCCTACTTCATAGGATTTCCAAGAACCTGAATAGTACTTTAAAATTGTTCAGTGCAGTGCTTAACCCAAAAAATATTACTTTTATAATACCTTTTCATTTGCATGTAATGGATTCTTATCTTCCTATTCTCTACAATGGGAGTTACAGTTTGTCACCTAATCAAAAAAATAACATCAAATGAGAAATACAAACTTTAAATTGTAAATCAAAACTTGCTTCACTACTAGTGATTTCTATCTGATCTGTCAGTAGAAAAATCTATAATCTGAACTCGAAAGAATTTCTATGATCGTTAGCGGATACAAGAGGATACTCAGTTTATGCCTCTTAAACTGTAGTAAAATCCTCTTTATACAGTTAAAAGCCAAAGGAAGCTAAGGATCAACAGTGAGCTACATGCATATCTAAAGTCTTAGTGAACCTCGTGTAAATTTGGAATTCCAAAGTTTCAATTCTTCAGGAATGTTTTTGAACTGTTATGAGGATCAAATATATTCTTTATATACAGTAAAATCCATTAAGTATCTTAATTTAGGCATGTGGTGAAATAAATTTCTTTAGATAGCCTTTAGCCTTCGTTCTTTGGAAAAACAGCTTAAAAGATTTGGCCTCTAATTCCTGAAGAGTTAATTTTGCCCTAGTTTTCTACCTTAGAGGGTTTGTTACTTTTCTCAAGTTGATTGACATTTCCTGCGTAAGTTGTAAATAACTTGTGGTTTGATAATTTTGTCTGGTCCTGGGCTTCCGCCTGCCATGTGATTTGTATGCCCCTTGCAGGGACTGGTCAATAGGTTATGCAAATGAAGTATCTGTGATTTACCCAAAAGAGATTGGTCAATTTAGGACCCTGGTAGAAGGGCAATATCTTGAAATTGATGGGGAGTTTGTGTATATATACAGTCATTCTCACAGAGGTTTTTAAGACAGAAAGGAGGAGGGAGAGAAGCAGCAAGAAGAAGGAGAAGGAAGAAGAGAGAAAAAGCAGAGAGAGCTAAGAAGGACGGAATTTCGTATAAACTCTATAACAAGGGTCAAGGGCTTAACACTGAAGACAGTGAGAGGCCCAGAAAGGACCTAGTGGAAGAGCCAATGGTGACAGGCCTGGAAGGGGCCCGGTAGCAGAGCCAGCAGTGACAAACTTCAGGACCAAGAGGATCTTGTCTTCAGGATGTCAAGAGGAACCTCTCCTGAATTATCTGAGAGGAACTTGTCCTCAGGGGGCTGAGTGAATCCTGTCCTGAGTGGGCTGAAAGGAACCTATTCTCAGAGGATCAAAAAGAGGCTTATTCTCAGGTGGCCAAGAGAAAGACTGTCCTGAGGGGCTGCGAGGAGACCCGCATGGCCCAGAGGAGCTGAGAGAGCTGTCTTGCACAGAAGAAGGGAGACTTTACCTACGTGCTTCCTGATCCTGATCCTGATCCTGATCCTGATCCTGAGTTGTAACCTGTTGATCATGATCTCCAGTTGTACCTTGTTCCTTTAATAAACCACTTAAATATAATTATGGTCTGTGACTTCTGTGTGGCTATTATAATGGATTATTGAATCCAAAAGAGAACTAGACAATGACTTGGATGGCTGGTATTAGAACTGGTGGAAAAAGGTTGGAGGTATGTCTGATTTCTACCTCATGGCGATCAGACTTGGACTAATCTTGATTCACAGCATCCCACCTGAAGTTTACTGCTACTTCCCACCATTTCATAAGATCAAAATCTTTTTTTTTAAGAGTAGAACAATTGGCTAAATTGGAGTGAAACTATTTTAACTATTTCTATTTTGCCTTAGCAGTCAGAATAAATGCTTAGAAAAATATATGAAATATATCTTAAAAAAAAATTTAAAAAATATTGTGGATTAAAACTACACTTTGAAACAACTTTCCAAATGTTTAATTTTGGAACCATATATCATCCATCTTTAGAGCTGGTTCCCAAGTTTTGGTAGCTTCTGAAATACATATTGAGTAGTATAGTATGTAACTGAATTTGTCAGTAATCATGGCAGTAAAATTCTTACTGTTTTTCAAAGTTAATACAATTCAAACAATGTTTATTTACTCCTTACCACTTGCCAATACCTGCCCAAAACAATTCAAGAGGAAAATTTGCATAAGACACGTCTCAGCCTTTAGGAAGCTCACATGTGGGAAGTAAGCAACTCTCCTGGTTTCATTTTTAAAACCAGTAAAGTCTTGGGAAAATCATGATGGTTGTTTATCTTTGAAAGAAAGGTGCTGAAGACGTGACGTGACTAAAAAAAATAGTAATAACAAAAATATATGCTATGAGGGTTATAAAATTTTCCATGAGAAATTAAAGAAGAGAACAAAATCAATATGGAATTCACTAATGTACAGCACAGAAGGAAGGTTGGGCAAACTACTTCCGTAGTGATACTGCCTTGGAAACCCAAGGAGGGGTCGCTATGAGTCGGGTCTGACTCAACGGCAAATAACAACAACAACAATAATGTATAGCAATGTTCCATTCATACATATAGAAAGAAGAATTTATTCTCCTTCAAGATAATTAAAAGTAGAACTTTCCAATATATCTGAAGCATATGTGACATTCAACTGGTCACTCAGGATAATTACAGATTTATAGTATATTCATTTCTTGGCAATCTACAAGCCTTTCAGAATCTAAATTGTAGTGAGATTTTAAATAATATTCATGCATATGAGAATGAAGTATATATAACCACACATAATTTTAGTCTATAATAAAATCATTTTCTTGGATTTCAGAGTTGGTGCTATTATCTGAGGAAATGAACATGGTGTACTTTAATAAGTTATGTCTTACTATGTATTTTTTGAAGTTCCATTGAAATAGTCTGCTCAGTAATTTTAGAATCTTCAGTCTTGGTTTTAGAATCAGAATATTTTTTAATTAACATACTTCTCAATATTCTAATTTAAAATTTAATTTTTAAATGATATTAACATCACTAAGTAGAGAAATTCAAGGCAGGTTTAGAAGACGACATGGAATTAAGGATGTCATGGCTGCTGTCAGATGGATCTTAGCTAATAGCAAAGAATTCCAGAGAGATCTTTACCTGTGTTTATTGAGTATGCAAAAGCATTTGACTGTGTGGATCAAAACAAATTATTGAAAGCACTGTGAACAATGGGAATTCCAGAACACTTAATTGTGCTCATGTGGAACTAGTCCACAGGACTCATTCTGATAGAACAAATGGAAACTATGTGGTTTAAAATCAGGAAAAACATGTGTCAGGGTTACATTCCTTCACCATTCTTATTCTATCTGTGTACTGAGCAAATAAATATTTGGAGGAAGACTCATGATCAACTTGTGATGCACAGGTGATGCAACCTTGCTTGCTGTAAATGAAGAGAACTTGAATTACCTACTGATGAAAATCAACACCTATAGCCATTGGTGTGATTATACCTCAACATTAAAAATCAAAAATTCTCATAACTGGACTAAGATGCAGCATCATGATTGCAAAAAAGACAAGGAGGCCACATCTCCTGACCTCCTCTAACCCCACAAATGGAAAACAGAATCACTATCAGTAGCCCACTCCTCAGAAGGAACATGGGGCAATCTACTTCCATAATGATACTGCCTCGGAAACCCAAGGAGGGGTCGCTATGAGTCGGGTCCGACTCGACAGCATATTATAACAACAAGAACAATATCAGCAGCCCAAGGCCTATTCCTGCAAGGCCAGACATGCTGCCTCCCTCCAGCCCTTTCACCAACTGTTCCTCCCAAAGCACCCACCACCTCTCTCCTGGGTTTGATAATTCACGGCAGTGGCCACACAGAACTCACAGGTTACGGAGTTTATTAGGGAAGCACCAGGCTACAATTCAAGTTCAGGAAAAATGCTCAATCTCTCTCCCAGCCCACAGTCTCTCTCCCAACAGTGCATATCCCTCAATGTCTCACTCAGCAATACGTGTCTCTTGAGTCTCTTTCCCAGCAGCGCATGTCTCTTTCAGGAGCATGTGTCTCTTTCAGCAGCATGTCTTCCTCAACCAGCAGTCAGAGAGACTTCTGCCTTTAGGAGGCCTCCTTTTGAGCCTGGCAGAGTGGCCAAACTAGCCAATCATAACATCAGAATTCTAAGCACCTGCGAGAGAGTGGGTACCTCCCAGAACATTGCTTTGTGTTGTGC
Source organism: Orycteropus afer afer (assembly GCF_000298275.1). Classification (NCBI taxonomy): domain Eukaryota; kingdom Metazoa; phylum Chordata; class Mammalia; order Tubulidentata; family Orycteropodidae; genus Orycteropus; species Orycteropus afer. Next base: position 10,756,057 of record NW_006921650.1, on the reverse strand, counting down.
CCAACAAAAATACCCCAGGTAGATAACTAGCAATCAGGAGCTCCTCAGTTGCTCACAGCAAATTCCAGAGAGAAAGAGTTTACAAAGACTTATGGGTAGAAAAGCCACACTAAGTAATTTACTACACCGCAATGATAAATGGAGAAAATGATTTATTTCTATTTGGATCTATAATCAATGCCCAGAGAAGCAGTAGTGAAAAATCAAAGTGTTAAAAGCAAAGATGTCACTTTGAAGACAAAGGTGTGTGTAACCCAAACCATGGTATTTTCAATTGACTAATTTCCATGTGATAGCTGGACAATGAATAAAGAAACCAAAGAAGAATTAGCACATTTGAATAATGATATTGGCAAAGAATATTGAATATACTAAGGACCACCGGAAAAACAAACAAACTTGTCTTGGAAGAAATACATATGGAATGTCCCTTAAAAGTGAAGATTGTGAGATTTAGTCTCACGTACACTGGAAATGTTATCAGGAGGAAACAATGACGGGAGAAGGGCATCATGTTTGGGAAATTAGCAGGTCAACAAAATAGAGGCAACTCCTCAAGGAGATGGATTGACACAAGGCAGCAACAGTGGACTTAAACATAGCAATAAATGTAAAGATTGTACAGGACCAGATAATGGCCCATTCTGTCGTACATAGGGCTGCTATGGATTGGAGCTGATTAGAAGGCATCTAACAACCATTGTGTATAGTTGCCACTGTAACTGAGCATCATGGGGTCACTGCTTTAATCTTTTGAAGTTGGAACTGACTTGATTGCACCTACAAAGTAGGACAGAAAGGCAGTATGGGAGAATGGGCAAAGTGCCACATTTTGAAGTCTAAAGCTGTGTTTTCATCACCAATGAGCAGTGAACATTTGGGGAAGTTAAAGAGTTTCTCTTAGTTTTAGTTTCTCATCTGCAAACCACCCGTCTTTCTTCTTTTACAGGGAAAAAGACATTATGAAAATGCTTAGAAGCATTCTAAAAATATGAGGTTGTATTTTTTAAAGGAGAATTACAGTATATAGCTCACTATTTATGAGGAAGTTTAATTTTCAAAATATATGCTTATTTAGAAGCTCTGGTAGTGTAGTGTCTAAGCCCTTGACTGCTAACCAGAAAGCTGGCAGTTCAAACCCACCAGCCACTCCTTGGAAGGAATGTTGGGCAATCTATTTCTGCAATGATACTGCCTCGGAAACATAAGGAGGGGTTGCTATGAGTGGGATCTAACTCGATGGCACATAACAACATACTCATTTAGTTGGTTAGGAGAAAACATGCTTATAGTCAATTCCCATCTATGGAAGGAGCCTGATACAATGAAAAGAACACAGTTTTAGAGTCAGAAGATTTGTATTGAACTCTGCCTCAATCACTCTTTAGCTTTGTGACTTCTGGAAGTTATTCAAGGTACATGAATCTCTTTGGCTTCCTCAAGTGGAAACTGGAGCTCATGACATGTGCCTCATCCACATTAAGAGGTTGATGTGGTAACAAGCTAAGACAATGCATTGAAATGTACTGTGTAAACTGTGAATTTTCAAACAAATGAAACTTTATTTCTCTCATTTTGAATTTATCAGCAAATCTTTAGGCATAGTAGAAGAATAGCGGTGGTAACAGAAAGAGTTTTGAGTAGTCAAAGAAGGAAGAGAACAAAGAAAGAATAAAGCACATCTGGAAAGGAGAGGGGCAGAATTCTGATAAAGTTCTCATTAATGAAAGAAAATCTTTATAGAAATACATATTTTAAAGTAAAAAAGAGGGGGAAATGAAGAGACTTATGTTACTTTGTTTTGTTGTGATTTGGGTGAAAGTTTGCAAATAAATTTCATTTTTCATACAGTAGTTCATACACATTTGCTTCATGACACTGACCACAATCCCTATAACACAACAGGTCTCTTTCTCTTACCTCCCTCTGGTTAGCCCTTCTCTTTGTCCTTCTTCCCTATGCATTCTTGCTGTGTGAGCTATCTCTCTGTGCAAATACTTTTGTTTCAGTCTCCCATGGTTGGTGTTCTAAGGAGTGTACCTACCTGGTATAAATGTTCACTTTATATGCCTGTCTATTGTTTAGCTGGAAGCCATGGGAGTGAGTTCAATTCCAGGTCTGAAGGGTCACTAGGGGCCATAGTCTTGGGGATTTCACCAGTCTCTATCAGACCAATAAGCTTGGTCTTTTATATAATGTTAAGTTTTGTTCCACATTTTTCTCCCATTTTATCCATGATACATATTTTGATCCCTTTCCAAGTGGTTGACAGTGGTAGCCAGACAACATCTAGTTCTTCTAGTCTCAGGCTTATGTAGCCTGAGGTTGCATGGTCCATTGGTCCTTTGGACTTATTGTTTCCATGTGTCTTTGCTTTTCTTCATTCTTTATTCCAGACAAGGTGAGACCAATCATGGCATCTTAGATGGCCTATTTGCAACTTTTTAAGACCATACTGGCTACTCACCAAAGCAGGGTGTAGAACAATGTTTTTGTGTAGTATCTTATGCAAGTTGAGCTTGATGTCCTCCATGACCAAGGTCTTAAATCCATGGACCTGGTGACTTACTCTCTCAGGGTGTTTGGCTGTGCCTAAGAAGTTATAACTTTTCCCTATTAGCTTTATTTTATATTTATGCACATTCTTATAGTTGTTGTTGGTGTTAGGTGCCGTCAACTCATTTCTGACTCATAGTGACACTGTGTACAAAAAAATGAAACACTTCCTGGTCCTGTGCCATATTCATGATCTGTGCTGTACCTGAGCATTTTGTTGCAGCCACTGTGTCAGTCTGTCTTGTTGAGGGCCTTCCCCTTTTTTACTGACCCTTCACTTTACCAAGTATGATATCCTCTCCAGGGAATGGTTCCTTCTGACAACATGGCCAAAGTAAGTGAGACGAAGTCTAGTCATTCTCACTTCCAAGGAGCATTATGGCTGCACTTCCTCCAGGACAGATTTGTTAACTCTTCTGGTAGTCCATGGCACTCTCAGTATTCTCCAACACCCCAACTCAAAAGCATCAATTCTTCTTCATTCTTCCTTATTCATTGTCTAGCTCTCACATCCATACAAGGCAATTGAAAATACTGTGGCCTGGGTTAGGCATACCTTAGTCTTCAAGGAGACATCTTTGCTCCTTGGCACTTGAAAGAGGTCTTTTGCAGAAGATTTGCCCAGTGCAATACGTCTTCTGATGTCTTGACTGCTGCTTCCATTGGTGTTGATTATAGAACCAAGTAATAAAAAAATCTTTGACAACTTCAGTCTTTTCTCCATTTATCATGATGCTGCTTATTGGTCCAGTTGTGAGGATTTTTGTTTTCTTTATATTAAGGTATAATCCATACTACAGAACGTATTCTTCAATCTTCATCAGTAAGTGTCTCAAGTCATCCTCACTTTCAGCAAAGTTGTGTCATCTGCATATTGCAAGTTCTTAATGACTCCTCTTCTAATCCTGATGCCACATTCTTCTTCATATAATCCAGCTTCTTGGATTATTTTCTCAGCATACAGATTGAATAAGTATCCCCTTGTTCTATTCGAACAACAGCTTTCCGGTCTATGTACAAGTTCCTCATGAGTACAATTAAGTGTTCTGGAATGCCCATTCTTCTCAATGCTATCCACAATGTATTATGATCGACACAATTTAATGTTTTTGCATAGTCAATAAAATACAAGTAAACATCTTTTTGGTATTCTTTGCTTTGAGCCAAGGTCCATCTGACATCAGCAATGATATCTCTCATCCCACGTCCACTTCTGAATCTAGCTTGCATTCTGGAAGTTCTCTGTCAATATACTGTTGAAAGCATTTTTGAATTATCCTCAGTAAGATTTTACTTGCGTGTCATATTAATGATATTGTTCGATATTTTCCACATTCTGTGGGATCACCTTTGTTTGGAATGAGTACAAATATGGATCTCTTCTAGTCAGTTGGCCAGGTAGCTGTCTTCCAAATCTCTTGGCATAGCCTAGTGAGTGTCTCCAGTGCAGCACCCATTTGTTGAAACATCTCAATGGGTATTCTATCATTCCTGTACCTTTGTTCTTTGCCAATTACTTCAGTGCAGCTTTGACTTTTTCCTTCAATACCATTAGTTTTTTATCATATGCCACCTCCTCAAGGTGTAGTGCCTAAGACATTTAACTGCTAACTGGAAGGCTGGAGGTTCAAACCCACCAGCCACTCCTTGGAAGGAAGGTTGGGCAATCTACATCCGTAGTGATATTGCCTCATAAACCCAAGGAGGGGTCACTATGAGTCAGTTCCAACTTGACGGCAGTGCCCATAGAATCTCAATATTGCAACTTGAGGCTTAAATTTTTTTCTTCAGTTCTTTCAGCTTGAGAAATGCTGAGCATATTCTTTCCTTTTGGTTTTCCAACTCCAGGTCTTTGCACATTTTATTATAGTAATTGTCTTTATCCTCTCAAGTTGATGTTTAAAATCTTCTGTTCAGATTTTTTATCTTTTATCTTGCCCTGTTAGCTCTCTTTATATGCACATTCTTATAGCATGTACAAGTATGAATATAGAAACATCATCTTCCAAACTTATACATAGTCATGGGTATATTCCCTTCTGCCTAGACATACCTGATCATTTAGTCTTCCTACCTGTGTTGTTATTACTGATAATGCAATGTTATGCATATAAAATATTTAGTTTTGTCATCTTGATTTTAGGAGTCATTTAGTGAATATGTATTTCTAGATCATGAAACCAGTAGTTTTATATACTAAGAGTTGTGGGTTTTCTTTGATCCATTAGTGGGTCATAACTCATGGTAGGTCATAAAATCATTTTAGTTGGATGAAGCCAGGATATTTTAAAAATCAAATCAAATATTAGAACATATTGCACTTTTAAAGGGTATGTTTTATTTCATGAAATTGTGTTGCAGTTAAATATATGAGTATCCTAGGTCATGAACTAAAATGGATCTATTTTTGTAAGGTACTATATATAAAAAAAGAAAATTCCAAAACCCACTGAAGTGGAGAATTTTTATAAACTGGACAAAGAGATTGCCAAGAGGCAAATAAAACTTGGACATAGTTTACTGATTTAGATTTGTGTTGGGCTAGTCAGTACAATCTCCTGCCTTTCTCTAGTGGCTCTCAGGAGGCCAGCAGCACAAACAGAGAAAGGAACTACTGATGTTGATCAAAGGTTGAAATGAGACCCTATGGAGTTAAGGTTGTTAAGGAAGTTGAAGATGCTCTGGTGGTTGTTGATAGGTGTAAGGTGGTGGACCTGAGTTTCCAGACTAGTGCAGAGCAGTCATCTATTTTTAAATAGCGTTAGTTTTTTGAAAAATATCTCTTCCATTGAACCTAAAATCTCCCTTCCTGTAATATTTACCTATAATATCTATGGTTCTGTCTTGTGGAGTTACACCAAAACTAGATAATTCACATATTATACTATTGTTTACAAACTACGAAATTTCCTCACGTTAGTTTCTTTTGTGTGCTATGCATGTTATATACATGGCACATTATATGCAAAAAAAAAAAAAAAAATGATAGTCACTTCTCTGCACTAAAGAGTCATGTATTACCAAAATAGGTATTGTTGTTTGTGTCCTTTTGGGTTTGTAAGATAGGAATACATAACCTTAGAGACCAGAATTTGCTTAGGGCAGGTGTGAGAAATTAACCAGAGCTTTAAGAGTGGTAAAGAATCAGCTGGTGCAGAACAGAATTAGGTGAATCAGCAGATGCGCAAAGTGTATGGGATAGATACATGGATCAGCAAAGGCCAGTCCAGAACTAAGCATAAATGCAAACAAGACAGAAACCATAACATCATTGCCTGAATATTCCCTCTGTTTGAATTGGTGTTATACCTTGAGAAAGGGCCTGGTATCCAAAGGTTATGAGCAAGATCCTTTTACAGCCTCTATTATGGATTGAATTGCCACTCCTAGAAAGATGTTGAATTTCTAATCCTTGTACCTGTGAACATAGTCCTGTTTGGGCATAAGGTTTTTGTTTGTTAATGAGGCCATGCCAGAGTAGTGTGAATCTTAAATCTGATCCTTCTGAGTGGTCTCTTGTGGAAAGGGAATACAGACACAGAGAGGCACACACACAGGGAGAAGAAAAGCCATGTGATATTGGAAGCAGATGCATCTGCAAGCCCAGAAATATCAAGGATTATGGGCAACTACTAGAGGCTGATGCTTGCTGAAAGTGAGGATGACTTAAGGCACCTACTGATGAAGGTTGAAGAATACAGTCTGCAGTATGGATTACATCTCAACATAAAGAAAACAAAAATCCTCACAACTGGACCAATGAGCAGCATCACAATCAATGGAGAGAAGATTGAGGTTGTCAAGGAATTCACATTGCTTGGTTCTACAATCGATGCCAACAGAAGCAGCAGTCAGGACATTAGACGACGTATAGCATTGGGAAAGTCAACTGCGAAAGAACTGTTTCAAGTGCCGAGGAGCAAGGATATCTCATTGAGGACTAAGGTGCGCCTGACACAAGCCATGATATTTCCAATCGCCTGGTATGCATGTGAGAGCTGGACAATGAATAAGGAAGACCGAAGAAGAGTTGATGTTTTTGAGTTGTGGTGCTGGCGGAGAATGCTGAAAGTACCATGGACTGCTAAAAGAACTAACAGATCTGTCCTGGAGGAAGTGCAGCCAGAATGCTCCTTGGAAGCAAGAATGGGCAGACTTCATCTCACCTATTTTGGTCATGTTGTAAGAAGGGACCATTCCCTGGAGAAGGATGTCATGCTTGGTAGGGTGGAGGGTCGACGAAAGAGGGGGAGGCCTTCAAGGAGATGGATTGATACGGTGGCTGCGATGATGGGCTCGAGTATAGCAGGGATTGTGGGGCTGGTGCAGGATCGGGCAGTGTTTCGTTCTGCTGTGCATGGGGTCTCTATGAGTCGGAAACGACTCGACGGCACTTAACAACAACAACAACTAGAGGCTGACAGAGACCAGAAGGGAACTTCTCCTGGAGTCATACCCTGAAATTATACTCCTAGCCTCCTAAATTGTGAGAAAGTAAATTTCAGTTATTTGAGTCATTTCGACTCACAGCAACCCGTCCTTGGGTTTCTTAGGCAGTATCTCTACAGAAGTAGATTGCCCAGTCTTCCTTCCAAGGAGAAGCTGGTGGGTTTGAACTGCCACCCTTCTGGTTAGCAGTCAAATGTCTCATGGAAACTAAAATATCTTCATTCCTTATTTCTTCATTTTTTTCCTAGCATAATGATTTGCAGCCCTTTCCATATCCTCTGAAGAGTACACCATATAGTTTGTTTTGTTTTTTCCTTTTTCTAAGTCTTGTTCTCAACCCAGACTGCCTTGAGTGAATGCCAGTTTGGCTTGTTGTGCTTTTAAGCTTTTAAGGTACTTATCAGTATCAGTATCTAATTAACTTATTTGAAAGTATCCTAAGATGGAAGGTATTTTTTGAATGACTCTGTTGGTAATGTGTGTTCGTAATGGTGATAGATCCATTTAAATATAAGAGCTCCTGTATGCAGATGAATTTATTTATCCTTACAGATCCAATGGCACGTGGAATAGACATTTTGCTTGTATTTTTACCTAATTTTTGGCAATGTGGAGTTTATATATATTTTATGTCTCTCTTATATATATATATGGACTTAAATAGATTAACTTTTTTTTTCCTGTTTAGTAATGTCTGTGGTTTGAATGAGGTTTTTTTTTTTTTTTTTTTTAATGTGGTTTGGGTGAAAGTTCACAGATCTTCATGACATTGATTACAATTCCATATTGTGTAACAGCTCTCTTCCCACTTCTTCCTTATGTTGACCTTTTACCTGTGTCCTCTTTGCTGTGCATTCCTGCCCTCTGAGCTATATCCCTATGCAAATACTATCCTTCTGGTTTCCCATAGTTGATTGTTCCCAGGAGTATAACTACCTGGTATATGTGTTCACCTCATACACCTGTCTATTGTTTGGCTGGAAGCCACGGTAGTGAATTCAACTTCAGGCCCGAAGGGTGACTAAGGGCTACAGTCTTGGAGGTTCCACCAGTCTCTATCCAACCAGTAAACCTGGTATTTTTTATGATTTTGAGTTTTGTTCCACATTTGTCTCCCATTCTATCCATGATCTCCTATTTTGATCCCTTTCCAAGTAGTTGACAGTGGTATCTGGGTGCCCTCTGTTTCTTCTGGTCTTAGAGTCATGTAGGCTTAGGTTCACATGGTACACTAGTCCCTTGGACTAATTGTTTCCATGTGTCTTTGGTTTTCTTCATTCTTCTTTTCTCCAGATAAGGAGAGAATAATTGTTGCATCTTAGATGGCCGCTTGCAAGCTTTTAACACCCCAGTTGCTACTCACCAAAGTAGGATGTACAACATTTCTTTCTTCTGACCAGGAAGAAAGGCCCCAAGACCAGCCAATGAAAACCCTGTGGTTCACAACTGTAAGATCCATGACTATGGTCCCAAGCCAGTGGGCCCAACAACTTACTCCCTCAGGTGGTTGACTTGGCTATGACGTTAATATAACTTTTCCCCCATTAGTTCTATTATACATATGGACACTCTTATAGCACATATAAAATTCATATGTAGAAATATCCTCTGCCAACCTTGGGTATTCTCCCTTTTGCTTAGACATACCTAATCATTCATCCTGTCTACCTGTGTATCTATCTATATAATGATGTTTGCTATTACTGATAACGCAGTATTTTGTAATCAAAAGTGTTTATTTTTGTGTATGTACTTCTTGTGCACCTCTCTGTGTCTTCCTTTTCCTTAGTGTTATTGTGTTGGTCACTTGCTTTTGGTATGTTGCCTTTTCCTTCACCCAAATCTATACTTGTCTCTTGCTTATCTAATAATTTTCTCAGCCCTCCCATCCCTGGTAACCAACAAAAAGAGTTTCCTTCCATATGTAAACCTTTCCTTGACCTTTTACAGTAGTGCACTAATACAGTATTTGTCCTTCTGTAATTGACTTATTTCACTCAGCATAATGTCCTCCAAGTTCATCCATGTTATGAGGTGTTTCATGGATTCTACATTATTCTTTAGTGTTGCTTATAACTTTAGTTACATGTTTAGTGTTGTATGTATATACCATAGTTTGGTTACCCATTCCTCTGTTGATGGACACTTAGGTTGTTGCAATCTCTTTACTATTGGGTGTGCATATATCTATTCATGTCCTCAATTTTACTTCTTTAGAATATATACCTAGTAATGGGAATGCTGGATCAAATGGCATAACTTTTTCCAACTTTTTAAGGTATTGTCATACCATTTTCCACAGTGATTGTAATAGATTAACATTTTATTCTATTAGTTTTCAAAATGTTATTGAAAATTATTTTTCAATTATTTTTCAATAACATATTACAACACATGGTCTCATTCTATTCAGTATGTGTTTAACATTGGCCAAACACATGGTAACATTGGTCAGTGGTATCTAAATTCTCAATTACAAAAAATATTTCCCTATCCTCATGATTGTAAACTACTTATAAAATAGAAGCATAATAATGATTCCTTGATTATGAATATTTTGAATAAAATATTCTGGTTTCTAATTGCTAATTGTCTAACAGGGAAGCATGACTTTTTTTTTTTTTTTTTCCAGCTAATGCCTTCTGAATCATTATATGTAAACTGTCATCTTTTACCCCTTTCATGATCCATGGGGCATACAGTGCCCACCTACATTTTCTCCCTCTGGGATTTAGTGGAAAGTTGCTTTCCTATTTTTAAGGTATGCTACCAATCTAATGGGGCCTGTATAACTGCATGAAGCTGAGGAAATGGACCTCAATCCACCAACACCAGCACCAGAGACCCCTCAGGACAGATATGTACCAATAATTGTATCAAATTCATATGACCTAAAAAGAATTTCTTTTTCATTTCATCCCGAATGGTTTTCATTACTGAAAATACATAGTTTCAACAAAAATTTAAATCAGAAAATAATTTTGTCTGGAAAAGGTTAAGTAGAAAGTGGAGGCCAATGTTTTTTTAGATGCTGTGGAGTCATCTCCCACTCATAGTGACCCTATGTACAACAGAACGAAACACTGCCTCTTCCTGTGCCAACCCCACAATCCTTGCTATACCTGAGCCCATCATTGTAGCCACTGTGTCAATCCATCTTGTTGAAGGCCTTCCCCTTTTTTGTTGACCCTCCACTTTAGCAAGCATGATATGCTTCTCCAGGGAATGGTCCCTTGTGACCACATGACCAAAGTAGGTGAGACAAAATCTGGCCATTCTCACTTCCAAGGAACATTCCGGCTCCACTTCTTCCAGGACAGATTTGTTAGTTCTTTTGGCAGTCCATGGTACTTTCAGCATTCTTTGCCAACCCCACAACTCAAAAGCATCAACTCTTCTTTGGTCTTCCTTATTCATTGTCTGTTAAATATTTTTCCAAGGTCATTTTGCTAATTAGTAGTGACAGAACCTAGCCTTAGCTTGAATCTCTATTTTCCTCCTTCAATTTTTGTAAGTTAATTCTGCAGTATTTTTTTAAAAAAGGATATGCCTGTCAAATTCCGTTATGGTTACAAGAGCTTTGCTTGTGATCGTTCCCTATTTTCTGTAAAAAGTATTAAGCCTTTAGCATAAATCATTTATTTGTTTAAAGAAAAAACTTAGTGTATACTTACCAATATATCACATCTCTCCTTATTTATGATTTAGAACTGAATTCTCTCCTCACTGACCTCTTGCTTAATTTCTAATTGACACATTTCTTAGTATATTCTCTCCTATACCCTTCCTTTTATGTTGGTATGTATCACTCTTTTTTTCCTTCTCCTTTTGCCTTGGATTTTTTTCTTTTTCCACTTTCATATTCATCTTCTTTAGCTCTTTACTCAGAATTAATATTAGACCGTAGTCACAATCCTGGGGATAAAGTACAGTCTCTTGCTGAGCACTTAAATTTTTCCTATTTCATCCTGATGTATAATTAATTGCTTTATCCACTAGTTTTAAGATGATAGGCATTGAGCTTTCCAAAATGTACTTGGTTAATTGTTTTAAAGACATGATAGGCTCACCTCATTTTATCTGTCATGGTTTGTTTGCTATTTAGCTTAATTGCTGTTCTGTGCTGATTCTGGTAGTGCCCCACCCTGTGTCTCAGGCCTTTTAGTCTTTTTCCCAATGGTTAATACCTATCCCTCTGTGCCTGAGGTGTTTGTTTTTGGTTTTGTTTTTCTTCCTGAAACATCAGAAGGTCACTCTGACATTTTGAATCTGTGCCTATGCATAAGAGATATGAATCTGAACTTAACTCCATCCCACCCATAGACAGCCTGAACAAATGGCTTTAGACTATAAATACTCCAGGCTCCCTCTCCCCCTACATAGAAGTCTGAGGCACCAGCTTTGTCCCATTGACCAGCATATCCCCACATTGAGGCTATAGTTGCTCATAGCTATGGAAGATTTAAAAACACACTCTTTACTGGTTTCTTCCCTTCTCTGTAGCACTACCCCAACTTTCTGCCAGTGTTTCAGGTTGTCCAAATAATAATGTTGTCATTAGCTGCAATTGAGTTGGCCCCCAACTCATGGTGACCCCATGCACAACAGAACAAAATGCTGCCTGGGTCTGCACCCGTCCCCATGATCGGTTAAGGATCTTACGGTTGTGAACCACAGGGTTTTCATTGGTTGGTTTTGGGGCCTTTCTTCCTGGTAAGCCTTAGCCTGCAAGTGCACGAAGACCTGTTCAGTATCAGAACAATACATAAATCTCCACTGACAGGTGGGTGGTAGCTGGGCACGAAGTTCTTTGGCTGGGAACTGAACTCAGATCTCCCACATGCGAGTCAAGATTCTAACACTGAACCACTACTTTCCTCCTAAAATAAATTATTTCCCCTCAAACCCTTGTCTCAGAGTCAGCTTTCACTAATATTCCTGAATTAATAATTCTCTTATTTAAAAGTAGCAAAAATAATTATGGGAGAATTAAATAAATGCACAGATTTTTTCTCATAGTAGGTACTCAAATACAAATGAATCTCCTTGAGAGAAATGTTATCTTTTAGCCTTTACTACCCTCTCCTAGATATGATTTTGTTCCTTCTATAACTTGATAGGATTAAATATTTTACATAGAGTAGACATGGCTAAGCTAGTCTACTGATATGACAAGATTTCAGGGTTGCATATGAAGAATTCACATATTTTTTTTATGCTTGCAGTTATATCAGTAGACAGCCTCATGAAGTGAGAATAATCTTTATCCTGCAGTCCTGTTTTAATCACTGTAGACACTGCAGGGAGGGATAATGTTCAGTAAAAGACTATTGGAAAAATCTATCATTTTTCTTTTTCTTTTACTCAGAGGAACAATATGCTATGATCTTTCACATTTCCCATCAACTACCCCTCACCAGGTTATCTCCTACTCACCTTGCAGAACTCAACTTACTCTACACATCTACCAAGCTTGTTCTTATCCTCCAAACTTTTTAATGTAAGCTGTCATACTTTCCAGTATTGATGCCTACTATCGTTAAATTTCCCTTTCTTGAATTAGTGAGGTCCATAATTGGAGGGACTGGCTTATTTGCAACTGAAATTTCAGCAACTAGTAGACTGCTTGGCACATAGGCACATTTAGCCATTAGGTGAATGAACTAAATTGATGAATATTATTAGAAATGAGTTACTGCTAGATCTTGAAGTTATATTAATTGGCTTTATATAGTTCTGGAGTATATGCTATGTATGCTGAGAAATAATTGAAGAATCTGGACTATATAAGGAAGAACCTGGCATCAGGATTGGCAAAAGATTCATGAATTACCTGCAATATGCAGGTGACACAACCTTGTTTGCTGAAAGTAAAGAGGACTTGAAGCACTTATTGTTGTTCAAATAATACAAATACAGTCTTCAGTATGGAGTACACCTCAACAGAAAGAAAACAAAAATCCTTACAACTGGAGCAATAAGCAACATCATAATAAATGGAGAAAAGATTGAAGTTATCAAAGATTTCATTTTACTTGGATCCACAATTGAGACTCATGGAAGCAGGAATCAAGAAATCAGACATCGTACTGCACTGGGCAAATCTGCTGCAAAAGACCTCTTTAAAGTGTTGAAGAACAAAGATGTCACTTTGAAGACTAAGTATGCCTAACCCAGGCCATGGTATTTTCATTTGCCTCATATGCATGTGAGAATTGGACAATGAATAAGGAAGACCTAAGTAAAATTGATGCTTTTGAGTTGTGGTATTGGCAAAGAATACTAAAAGTGCCATGGACTGCTAAAAGAACTAACAAATCTGTCCTCAAAGAAGTGCAGCTGGAATGCTCCTTGGAAGTGAGAATGGCCATACTTTGTCTCCTCTACTTTGGTTGTGTGATCAGAAGGGACCAGTCCCTGGAGAAGGATATAATGCTTTGTAATGTGGAGGGTCTGTGAAAATATAGAAGACCCTCAAAGAGATTGACACAGTGGTTTCAAAGATGGGCTCAAACATTGATAGGTTTGTGAGGATGGTGCAGGACTCGACAGTGTTTCATTCCATTGTACATAGAGTTGCTATGAGTCAGAATCAGCTGGACAGTATCTAACAACAGTGACAACATTTGTCTCAGATGGACACAGTTGGTTGCCTCCCTTCTAGTTTATCATCCCCATTTTTTCATCATTAATCAGTGAACCTTATTCCTATTTCTGGTATGTGGCCAAAATTAAACCTGCCATGATTATAAGATAATTAATGTGAAAATATTTTTGACTCTGGGTATGAAGAAGGTTTCAGGCTATCTTATCCACCATAAGAAAAAAAAAATACAAATAAAATAAATACAAGATAATATTAAGCAATATGTAAATTTTGTTTAATTCCTGCTTAAGTAAAAGCAAAGAAAAATTGGGAATGAAAATACATACTAATAAGAAAACCAATATTATATAAAGTTGCATTTAATTATTTTATTTCATTACATTTGTAATAATGTACCACTTGTTTTAT
>NW_006921650.1:10730571-10741842 GCF_000298275.1 Orycteropus afer afer | reverse complement strand
TTGCCCAACCTTCCTTCTGAGGAGTGGCTGGTGGGTTTGAACTGCCAGCCGTCTGGTTAGCAGGCAAGTGTCTTAGCCACTATGCTACCAGAGCTCCCAGTGCTTCAGGAGTAAAGCTTAAATTATCAAATGCCACTGAACACAGACCTGTGATTGCTTTTGTCTTAAGGCAACACATTTCAGTTTTAAATGTCAACTTACACAAGTCTTTATTTTAAAATTACACATTAAGAAGCCTGTTGGGCTGTATTGAGAAATGCTGTACCTGTCACCCTGGAAATATTTTAATCTGTTCTTTATGAAAAGGAAGACAAATCGATCAGCACTTTTAATATTTGGGAGCAGTATGCTTGAATAATGAGTGTATTTTAATCACACAATCTAAAAAAAAATCAAGTAAATAGAGCAGTGATCTCTTTAAATTTAATGGCTTGATAAACTAAGTTAGTCATTAAATGTTGAATGCAGAGGAATTACATTTGCCATTTTTTAAAGTGAATGCTAATCAACATGCAAATGAGAAGTTTAATCCCGTTAAATTGAGGTGGGGGGAGAACAAACCTTGGGACAGTTAATTTCATAGTTGTTAGCGATGGCCAACTGGTTGTAAGTTGATTCTTAGTATTTCATTACATAAGAAATTACAAAAACACATTATCAGACTTTTATATTTAAAACAGAAAGAATGACAATCATGCCTGGCAGACTATTTTATGATTATGTTTGTTTTCCTCTGATGTTTTCATTCTTAAAGAAGAGTGGAGACAAAAGCATACAGATCAGCCCGCTGTGGGTTTGTGGGAGGGGGGTGATAGTAGAGGAACGCATGGAGCTGGGTTGTTGCAATAGTGTTCTGGAATACACTGGTGGACTAAACTGTGAGTAAATTCAGATGTCAGCATTACCCTAAGCACTAAGATTTAGACCCAAATGCTATTCTAGTTCAGTCTGAGAAGTTCTAGTTCAAGACAGGCCTGGTCTCCTTGGCCCTTGGGTTCTTGAAGCAGCACTCTTGAGGACAAAACATCTTGAAATTCTAATGTTTGTGAGCATAATTTTCTTAGAACTAAAAGGAGCTAGATAACCTGAAATGCCAGTGAGGTCTCCGATATCAGTCTGTGGTTTTGAGTGTTTTATATGCTGGTTCTACAACCCTGACCTAATTAAGTATTCATTTGACAAATATCTCTTTCAACAAGTATGTGTTATGCTCTTAAAATAGTACAGATTTTTTTTTGGTTCAGCCTATAATTCCCAGTGAGTAAAGCTAACTTAAACCAGTAACTAAAGGAAGTGCAGATTTTGAGCGACCATACAGTCTGATTAGACCAGAGAATTCTTTCTTAAATGCCAAGTATATGGACAAGATGGCTGTATTTCACCAAGAATGAAGGAGGGCATGTGAGTGGGGACCTATAGTTGGTAAGTTGTAATAAAGACATGACTGTTTTCCTAAAATAATCCCAGACCCCAGAACTAGTCAGAACTCTTAGTAGAGCCTGTTTTAAAAAATCCATAATTTAATAAGTAATTTGATCATTTAACAAAAGCAATCTCCTAAGTGACGATGATTATACAAGGAACTGATAATACAAGTAAAATAAGACTTTAGATTTCAGAGTTGAGCAGAGACTTTTTAGGTAGAGAAATTAATATCTATCTATCCCAATGTTATTTTCTTTTTGGGGTCATGCATAATTTTTAGAAAAAGTGAAAGTGGCATACACACACATACATATTGCAGGTATATTGTGCATACATTTGTAGAGGGCACATAAAATAATTCTTGCTGCTGAGTTGATTCCAACTCATGGTGACCCCATATGTGCCAGAGTAGAATTGTGCTCCATGGGGTTTTCAAGGCCAGATCTTTCTTCTGAGGCTAGATCTTTCTTCTGAGGCCAGATCTTTCTTCTGAGGAAAATTTGGGTGGATTTGAATTGCCATCCTTTGGGTTAGCAGCTGAGTGAGTTACCATGTTGTGATAGTTGGACCTGTGTGTCAACTTGGCTGGACCCCAGTTCTGTGTGGTTGTTCCCATGATGGGATCAGATGGCTGTGTTCTGAGTGGCCAGTCTGCCCAAGGAGAGTTTCCCTAGGGGTGTGGCCTGCTTCCAAGATAACCAGGGACATCCTGGGAAGAGACACATTCTTTGAGGGATTGGAACCCTGGTGTGCGGACTACAGACTTCCGTGAGTGAGCAGCCCACCGCTCGGCCTGGAGATCTTGGATTCATCTTTCGTGGAGTCAACAACCAGTGTACTGCCTGCCAGCCTTGAATTTCTCGGGCCCCTGCGCTTACGGAAGCTAAGGCTGCTGCCAGCCCGTTTCCTCCAGAAACTTGGACTTGTCGGCTTCTATACACTTGTGAGCCATTTTCCTAAGATAAATTTCTCTCTCTCTCTATATATACACTTTGCTGGTTTTTGTGTTTCTCTAGAGAACCCAATCTAACACACATGTGCACACCCCAGAGATTCCATATAGCTACATGAGTACCATAAAATCTGTTAATAAATCCTAGATTAAGAAGCAAAGATATAATGGACCATGAGGAGCTCAGCCTTCATGACCCTAATGCCAGAGGAAATAGATGGTGCCCAGATACCAATGCCAACCCCTCAGAAAGGGATCAGAATTGGAGAACCTGCATAGAGTGGGAGGTAAATGTGGAAAAAAATTCAAAACCACAGAAATAACCAGAATTACTGGTGATGTAGAGGAGTGCCTGATACTTTGGCCCCAGGTTTCCTTTGGGCCTGGGAGTGGATTCACTTCTGTGGGAGCTCTGGTGGCATACTGCCTAAGGCACTTGACTGCTAACCAGAAGGCTGGCAGTTCAAAGCCATGAGCCATTGCTCAGAAGAAAGACTGGGCAATCTACTTCAGTAAAGATACCGCCTCAGAAACCCAAGGCCTATGAGTCAGATTCGACTCGATGGCAGTGAGAGTTTTGAGTTCTGTGGATTAGCTTTCAGCCCAACAGTAGAAAGACCTATAAGCAGAACACAGACCCTAGGGACATATATCCCTTAGATCAATCAGGAGGGCAGTGTTCACATAGATGGAATTCTGGACAGACAGGAAAGCACAGGAAACAAGGGCACAGGGAGGGGTAGTCACAGGAAGGAGAGCGGAGGAGAGGGGAGGAGAGTTATTTATGGTTGGTAATTGTAATTGGGGCCATGAAATCAAATGGGCATGAACTATTGAGAGTAAAACAAATCTGCTTTGTAAATTTGCACCCAAATCACTATATATATATATGTATAAATAAAAAAAGACTTGGACTACTATAAATCTATCCTGTGCTAATCCTTTAAGTGCTTATTGTTTCAGATGTATTATCCTTTTTAATGCAAACAATAAAATACATTATATGTAATGTATATATAATAAATACAGTAAATAATAAAACACAGTAAAGTACATACTACATTTGCTTTTTTTACAAGTGAGGTAACTGGGCTAAAAGAAGGTAAGGTAGTTTTGCCAACTTATTCATTCAATATTCATTAAACTCAGATGTTTACCAAGTCTGAACCAGTAGGAAAATGCTGCCAAAGGATAAAATTATAGCCTTTCTCTTCATGAATCTTACAATCTGATAAAGGATACATACAGTAAGTATACAATTATATATGAGAAAAAGGATATATTGGAACAAGCTATTTATTTATATTTGCAAGAGTGGATTAAGTGGAACTATGTAGGAAGCTATTGCAGTACCCTCAGTGAAAGTTGTTGGTTGGTACCTTATTTATGGTAAGATGGTGGCAGAAAACAAAGAAGGTAATATATTAAGGAAATATTTGGGATAAAATTAATGAGAAAAAAAAGGGGGAGGGAGAATAACATTACCACTAGGTTTTAGGCTTGAATGTATTGTTAAGGAGTATTGCCAAGATAAGGGTCTTTTAGTGCAGGAAAAATAGAAGTGGGCATAGTTGAAGACCATGAGGTCAGTATTGGATATAATGAATTCAACTTGAGACATTTTAAGGGCAACGATAGATGCATGAAGTTGAAAACCTGTGTGAACATATGTGATAACTTCTAAATAGAGGGGGCAGGATTCCTGAGGACAGGGAGAGTTAGGATTCAAACCCACTTCTGTCCACACAAAGAGCCCTTCCTGCTCTTGAGAAAATCGTAGTGCTCCTTGTTAAATGCATACTAAAAATACTCTGTAGCTTTGAATCTGACCCTCAGGGACGTCATATGGTTGTCTAACATTTTAAAACTTTCTTTGCAGTTTCTAAAATGTCATGACACCTTTTAACAGCCTGGTAAAATATTTTCTTTGTTCTCAAGTAAAAGCAATGAGTGAAATTGGAGGTCAAAAGACAAAATCTTTTCATATGAATGAAATAATTTGAAAGATATATTTGTCTTTTCCCACAAACCTTTTTAATGCTTAGGTAAACTACCAGGAGAATATTAAGAAGGAAGCTTTATAAAAGGAGGAAAGTCCCTAGAGACAATCTGCTTAGTAAGTTCTGCTGTGAAATAGCTGGGAGCCCACAGAAAACTTATATTAGCATCATAAGACTGCCGTTCTTCATCAAAATGAGGTGGTTGCACTAGAGTTTTAATTCCCTTCTAAGCTCAATCTTTATTTTTATAAGTGCCATTTAAATTTATGTCTCTTAAATATATTTATAATTGACAATCAAAGCCAAATTGATGTTGTTTTCCTGATCTCTGAACAACTGGTTAGTCAGTCAAAGGTTTATTATTGTGTTCATACATATATACAGATACAAACATGTATAAAATGTTTGCTAGAATTTTAACAGTGTATTGATGTGATTTTGTCATTCAGGAATGATCTGAATTTTGGGAAGAGACACAGATTCTGAATTTCAAGTTGCCCATTTTTGAAAATGGTATCCCTGCTATAATATGGTGTACTTCTTGGATAACATGGGAACTTTCCACTGTTTTTGATAATTACTGAACCTACTTGTATACCTATGTTGGAGAACATAGATATAATCTACCAACTATATATACTGATATTAAGAATATAACAATAATCTTACCAAATAATAATCAAATTTTTCATATACATATTGAGTGCCTCAGCTATGAAGATATATGAGAAACAATTTTTAGGGAGAAAAAAAAGACAGTAAATTTTATTCATTTTGTTGGTGCTTTTGAAAATATACACAATAAAAGATACACCAGTTCAACATTTTCTACATGTAAAATTCGCTGACATTGATTCCATTCTCTGAGTTCTGCAGGCATTTTCACCCCCCTTTTCTGAATTATTCCTACCTCATTAACATTAAACTCACTGCCCCCTAAGGTTCCTATCTAATCTTTCATGTTGCTGTTATCAATTTGATCCCATATAGATCTTTTTTTAAAAAAAAAAATTTTACTGTGATTTGGGTGAAAGTTTACAGAGCAAATTCACTTTCCATACAGCAGTACCCATACACTTTGTCTCATAACATTGACTACAATTTACCACAATGAAACAGCTCCCCTCCCACTTCCTCCCCATAGTTAACTCTTCTCTGTGTCCTTTGCTCCATGCACTCCTGCCCCCTGAGTTGTCTCCCTGTGCACCACATAGATAGTTGTTGTTGTTGTTGTTATGTGCCATCGAGTTGGACCCGACTTCCTAGCGACCTCTTCTTGGGTTTCTGAGGCAGTATCACTACAGAAGTAGATTGCCCAACCTTCCTTCTGAAGAAGAGCATAATGCAAAGGCTGACCTTCTTTACTACTGAAGCTAAACTACTGCTTGATTTTAAGATGACATCAGGAGATATTTGTGGTTTCAGGTTTAAAAATTATTGTAAAACAGTAGTTTCAGGGGTTCATCCAGGGCCCATGGCTCCATAAATTCTGGAGTCTATGAGAGTCTGAAATTCTGTTCTGCATCTTCCCCTCTTTGGTCAGGATTCTTCTATGGAGTCTTTGATCAGAATGTTCTGTGATGGTAGCCAAGTACCATCTAGTTCTTGTCTCATGGCAAAGGAGGCAGGTGTTCATAGAGGCAGTTAGTCACACATTCCATAACCTCCTCCTTTGAATGGCTGTTGAGAGAAATGCTTGAGAATTTTATCTGCTTGCACTGCAGCATTATGAAATGCAATCAGGTGATTTTTCCTCATTTGGCATTTATCTTCTAACGTAAACACATGACCTTTCATAAAATTATTTGTTATTTAATTAAAAGAAGTTCTCTCATAACACATCTTGTAGAAGATGGTCATTTTGAATTAACTTAAATATGTAGCTATAATATACATGAGGTCCGGCTGTTTTAAAAAGGAAATTAATCATTTGGGGCCATCTAAACATTTAAGAAAACATATGATGACACAATTTATTTGTACTTAGAAAAAAAATAACTAGAAATAATAGGGCTATCCTCCAGGTATATAGATCATCAAAGTATAGGATGCTTAGATGCTATGTGGTTGACGATTTTAACAAATTAAAATACAGGATCCTTGGCTACATTTGAATTTTGGATAAACAACAAGTACTTTTTTAATATTTTCAGGCACCACTGAGTTGGTTCTAACTTGTAGTGACCTCATGTACAACAAAATGAAAAACTTCCTGGTCTCATGCTATTGTTATAATAGGTGCTAGGTTTGAGCCCACTGTTGCAGACTGTCTCAATCCATCTTATTTAAGGTCTTTTTCATTATCCCTCTGCTGTACCAAGCACAATGTCATTCTCCAGCACATGTTCCCTCCTCATAACACATCAAAAGTTTATGGGATGATGTCTCACCATCCTCACTGCTAAGGGGTATTCTGGCTATACTTCTTCCAAACTGGATCTGTTCATTGTTATAGCAGTCCATGGTATATTTAGTATTCTTTGACAACACCATAACTGAAATGCATCAATTCTTCTTCCATTGTTCTTATTAACTGACCAGCTTTCATAGGGATATGAGGAGATTAAAAATGCCCCAGCTTAGGTCAGGCACACCTTAGTCCTCAAAGGTGGTATCTCTGCTTTATAACACTTTAAAGAAGTCTTTTGTAGCAGATTTTCCCAACGCAATACATCATTTAATTTTTTTTTGACAGCTGCTTCCATGGATGTTAATTCTGGATCCAAGTAAAATGAAATCCTTGACAACTTCAACATTTTCTCCGTTCATCATGATTTTGCTTATTGATGCAGTTGTGAACAATTTTGTTTTCTTGATGGTCAGATAAAATTCATACTAAAAGGCTTCAGTCTTTGATCTTCATCTGTAAGTGCTTCAAATCCTCTTTGCTTTTAGCAGCCATGGTTGTGTCATCTGCATATTTCAGGTTGTTAATGTGTCTTCCTCCAATCCTTATGCTGCATTCTTCTTTATATAGTCAACCTTTTCATATTGTTTGCTCAGCATACAAATTACATAAATATGGTAAAAGGATAAAACCCTGATACATGCTTTTTCTGGCTTAAAACCATTCAGATATCTCCTTGTTCTGTTCAAGCACTGCCTCTTGGTATATGTACAGGTTCTGCATGAGTGCAATTAAGTGTTCTGGAATTCTAGTTCTTCACAATGTCATTCATAATTTGTTTTGATCCACACAGTTGAATGCCTTTGCATAGTTAATAAAACACGGGTAAATATCTTTCTCATATTCTCTGCTTTCAGCCAAGTTCCATTTGACATCAGCAATGATATCCCTTGTTCTATGTTCTCTTCTGAATCCAGCTGGAATTTCTGGCAGTTCCCTGTCTATGTATTGCTACAACCATTTTTTTTGTGTTATGTCAAGTAAAATTTTATTTGAATGTGGTATCAATTAAGATATTTCATAATTTCCATGTTGTATTGGATTATGTTTCTTTGGAATGGGCACATATATGGATCTCTTCCAACTAGTTGACCAGGGAGCTGTCTTCCAAATTACTTGGCATAACAGAGTGAGCACTTCCAGTGTTGCATCCATTTGTACAAACATCTCAATTGGAGTTCCATCAACTCCTGGAGCCTTGATATTTGCTATTGCCTTCAGTGCAACTTGAACTTCTTCCTTCAATACCATCAGTTTTTCATTGTATGCTACCTCCTGAAATGGATGAACATTGACCAATTCTTTTTGGTACTGTGCTGTGTGTATCCTTCCATCTTCTTTCGATGCTTCCTGCATCATTCAATATTTTGCAACTCGAGTCTTGAATTCTTTCTTTGTTTCTTTCAGCTTGAGAAATGCCAACTGAGTTCTTCCCTTTTGGTTTTCGAACTCCAGGTCTTTGCACATTTCATTATAATATTTTGTCTTCTCAAGCTGCCCTTTGATATCTTCTATTCAGATCTTTTACTTCATCTTTTTTTTTTTTTCATTTGTTTTATGACTCTACTCTTTTTAATATAGCATATCCCACATATAGCATGGGACATACTTACACTAAAAGAAATATTGTCCATCTGAAATTCAAATTTTACTGGGCTTCTTATATGTTATCTAGAAACTCTACATACTCACAAACAATGCTATATGAATTAAAAGTGCCAGTTATTCTAGTGATCTGATTATTCTGCAATTAAGAAAGCATAAAGGAATACAATATATCTGAGATATGTTCCAGGAAATCATAGAGTATAATCATAGCCATTGTGTTAAACTAAATGTGGGGAAAAAGGTCATACATATTTTTTTTTAACTTCAAATGTCTATTTGTTGCTGAACATGCAATATAATATTTACTTTGGAGTCAAACAAATCACATGATAAATAAATGGTGTAGGTGTAAACCAAGGATCAAAATTCAAAAGGAAACGTATCTAGTACAAGATGTTGTGTATCTTTTCATACTTCAAAATGCATAGAATGTATATTAAAAAGTATTTACATTTTAACTAGCCTTGACACATCTATTGTATAGTATTTGGAGGAAATGCTATTACACCTCCTATTTCACCACCTTTTCCAGTTCCTTCAATTTTTTCATTTTTAGGCTATAATATAATGGTATTGAAAAAAGAAAATTCAGATTGACAATTATCTAGTTTAACTGTGCATATAATATAAATGTAACAGAAGTTTGCACATTCATAATGTGGTTTTCAGCACTGCAGAACTTGTGGTATTCAGTAGTTGTGAACTCTGGAGTGATGTGTGTGATCCCCAGGACTTGCTGTTTAGCTTAGGAAAAGAATATTCAACCTATACCTTAATAGATAAAATATTATAAAACTTCCTACGTGCAAGCACTCTGCTAAATGCTTTGCAAACATTATTTACTTTAATAGTACATGTACATGAGTTTTAAGATATTAATATCTTTGAAAGATAGCATAATTACTTCCTTTTCAGACAGTGTGTTTTGCTAACCTCTGTGTAAACCTCTGATGATAATGCTAGATAAAATAAAAAGCCTCTGCTGAAATAGCACAAAAATAAGAAATCCATAAATGATACAATATGAAGAAAGCAAGAACCCTGAGTTGGAAGTGAGGATCAAAGGTGAACTTCATCTGAAGAATTCTGTGGAACCTTGAATGACTTTGACCTTTTTAATAGCTTCCTGGAGTCTGAGGACAAAAGAAAAAGATTAAGCCCTGCCTGAGATAAGGAGTCTGAAAAGATAAAGTTGGGAAATAAGGTTTATATTCTCAGTGTCAGGGTGGGCAAAATTAAACTACCACAAAGTGTGGACTGAAAATATTGCCAAGAAAATTGTCCATTGTACTTTTTTATTAGGGGGAGGGGAAAACCTATTCCTGAGGATAAATTTAAAAGTCTTCCTCTAAAGAATTATCAGCATAATTCACAATCTTTCTGATCTGAAAAACCTCAAATTTATTTCAAAATCATCTCAGCCAACTTACAGAGGCAACTGGAAAAATTCCTGGAAGAATGGCAGCTTCAACTCTGGCCTCGAGTAATACCTTTGTTAAAGGTTCTAAGGAAAATGAGTAACCCATAACCAAAAGACACAAATTGCAACAGAAAAATAGCTGTAATGAGTGAAAGAGGGAAAAAAAAAATCATGCTCATACCCATAAAGATGTAATATACTGAAATTATCAGATACTAATTATAAACTTACATTTAGGAATTTTTTTAACATAAGCAAGTAAAACTCAAGAATATTTGGAAAATAACCAAAATAAAATTCTAGAAATAAAAGTAAAATATTATAATTCAAATATGAAAGACAATGAATGAATAACTATGGCTGAAGAGAAAACTGAAAAGGATAGACACAAACAAATTACCCAGAATTCATCAAAAACCATTGCCTGGTAAATAGGAAAAGTGGGTAAGAGACATAGAGGACAGACTGTCTAAGGAGTATTTAATTGGAATTCTAGAAAGAATTAACATAGATAATGGGAAAAATCTATACACTCAGAATTTTCCAACATTTTTGAAAAACATAATTCCTTGCAATGAAGAGCCAAGCAAATCTAAGCAAATAAATAAATAAAAGGAAATCCATATTATCATAAAATCTGAGAGGGAAAGAGATTATGAAAGCCAACAAAAAATATGACAGATTACTTAAAAATAACAGAAATTTGCCTAATGGCTGACTTCTCAAAAGTAGGAAAAAAGGCAATTGAAATGAATCATACATGTTTTGAAAATAATAAATGTCAAAGTAGAATTCTAGATGCAATAAAATGATCTTTCAAGAACAAGGAGCAAAAATAAACATTTTTTCATGGAAAAAGAAAAAAAATGAGAGTTTAGTACCTACCAAAACCCAAACCAAACCCACTACCAAGTCAATTCTGGTTCATAATGACTCTATAGGACAGAGTAGAACTACCCATAGGGTTTCAAAGACTGTAAATCTTGAGGAAGCAGACTACATCACCTTTCTCCCGTGTAGCAGCTGGTGGTTTTTCACCCAATGGTTTAACCACTACACCACCAGCAGACTCTCACTAAATTAAATTCTGAACCATTAATTTTATGGTTAAGAATTAATTTTATGGTTAAGGCTGTGAAAATCTCTAAAAGAAATAAAGTCTGAAATACAGTAATAAATTGGAAACAAAAGCTGTAGAAATATGTATGCATACACTCGACAACTTATTACTGACTAAAATAGTAATAATACATTCTAACTGTAGGGATAAAAAGAATAATAAAAAATATAAGGCAAAAATGACATGTAAGTTGAACATGAAAATTAACATGTAAGATGAATGTTGAAATAAAAATATTCTTTTCAGTAGAGAGGTAATTGTACAAATAAACGTTAGTCATTCATTAGTTTAGACTGCATGAGAAAATAGCTCTAGAACTCAAAAAAAAAAAAAAAAAAA
>NW_006921650.1:10729243-10730471 GCF_000298275.1 Orycteropus afer afer | reverse complement strand
CAACTCATAGCGGCCCCTCCTCAGTTTCCGAGATAGTATCACTAGGGATAGTAGATTGCCCAATCTTCTTTCTGCAGAGTGGCTGGTGGGTTTGAACTGCCAGCCGTCTCATTAGCAATCAAATGTCTTAAACATTATGCCGCCAGAGCTCCTGAGAAAATAGCTAAGGTTACTAAAAGAATAAGATGTAAAGACTGTAACCATAGTAGTAGAAGAGATTAAAATGGCCAGTCTCTGACCACAGTGGGATTAAGTAACTCTAATTTCTACCTAGAAAAGGTCAAATATTTCAGTATTAAAAATAATAATGATTCTCATAAAGAAAACATCAAAATCCTTAATAGAAATTAAGAAATATTTATTTATAATTGAGTATAAGTGGAAACATTTCAAGACTTGAGGGATTCAGCTGTGGTGGTACCTAAAGGGAAATTTATAGTCTTACACACTCAATTTAAGAAATAATATTTTTTTAAGCTGAAAGTAAAATGTAATAGAAAGTACAAAAGCCAAAAAGCTCTATTTATATAAATATTGAAAAAAAAAAAAAAAAAAAAAAAAACCTGGGAAGAGTAATACAAAAAGACACCAAAGAGACTACTTGAAAAACAAAATAGATATGACTAGGGATGCTATTCCACTCCTCGGAAGGAAGGTTGGGCAATACACTTCCAAAGCAATACCACCTTGGAAACCCATGGAGGGGTTGCTATGAGTCAGGTCCGACTTGACGGCACATAACAACAACAACAGAGATGCTATTGATATTTAGCAGCTAATAAAAATATACAAAAAAAATTATATACTTGTGAAAACCTAGAATGCAAAGTTCACTTATTACTAGAAACTAGATTAAATGTAATATACATCATTATTCACAATGCAGAGGGAAATTTTAAAACATTCAATATCCATTCAGATAAAACCCTTAGGAAACTAAAATTAGAAGGCAATTTCCTTAACAGGATAAAGGGTTTCTACCAATATACAATGAACCCCATATTAATTATGGTTTATGTTGAAAACATTCCCTTATATAAGGAGCAAGGAGCAATTCAATAGTTCCTGCTTGACAACAGCTATTTAACATTGTAATTATAGTCAGTTATAGTTAGTGCAGAGAGATTAAAAATATATATATATGAATATTAGAAAAGAAGAAACAATATTGTCATTAATCTAGATAATATAACTGTCAACATAGAAAACACAAAAGAATTACTGATTA
>NW_006921650.1:10728046-10728698 GCF_000298275.1 Orycteropus afer afer | reverse complement strand
ATCCCATTTAGGATGCAAATTTGATTAAAAATAGAGTGGGCTTTGCAGGTCAGTTGGGAAAAGAGAGACTATTCTGAAGACAATACTGGGAAACGTAGTCATCTATTTGAACAACAAAATTAAATTGGATTCCTAACTCACATTCTGTATAAATAAATATCAGGTGGATTAAAGACTTATAAGCAAAGCTATAGAAAAATATCTTTGTAGCTGTGGGATAGGAAATAATTTTTAATCAAGTCATAAAAAGCACATGGCCTAAAGGTAACGATTGATAACTTAATGATTAAGAAAGTAAATAATTAATAAGTTATGTCCATCAAAAGGCACTAAACAGAAAGGGAAAATACAAGTAATTAACTGGTACAAGATGTTTCTAGTATTCGTAACAGGCATAGAATTAATATTTAGAACACAAATCAGTAAGAAAACATTATGTATGAAAAAAATGTAAAAAACATGAATAGGCATTTTGCAGAAGAGAAAATATAAATGACCCATAAACGTAGGGAAAAAAAAAAGCTTATATCCCACTAGTAATCAAAGAACTTCAGATTAAAACTATAACCCGATTCTAAAACATGGATATTAGATGGCAAATATTAAAAATTTGTACACAATTAACACAGCCACTCCTCGGAAGGAAGGTTGG
>NW_006921650.1:10726108-10727156 GCF_000298275.1 Orycteropus afer afer | reverse complement strand
TAAGTTTAATTAAAACACACATAGTATACTGAATGAAGAGGATGGATCCTCTTCTGAAGCAGGAGAAATTTCCCTCAATTGCAAATACTGGAACAAATTCCTGAAGGATGTTGAAGAATATCCTTCTATGAATTCTCTCAAAATCTGCTCCAATTGAGGACATCATCTATGTTTCATGGTATAGTAGAAATAATTTCAGAAGAGGAATAATAAAATTTCAGTTTCTGCCTTGGATTTGCCTCTTATGAATCTAATTGCTAAATCCTGATTCACCATCTGTCAAATGCCATTTATTGCTTGGTACCGTGTACATCTTCACATGAAATGATGCTGATAGTAATGCCCTTTATGTATGAAAGGAGTTACTCTTCTTCATCTATAATCACTTTTTTTTCCCCTAGTGCTAAGCTCTACTTGTTTTGAAGTGTACCACTCAGATCTCAGTATCTTACAAAGTCATACCATCCAGATTTACCAACCATCAACAATGCTCCACCAGACTACATTTTTGTCTTAATTGCTCAGTATGCTAGTGGCCTAGACTAATGGACAATGGAAATTTGGCCATGTCAGTGAGGCTATATGTAATATTAGCACTGTAGCTTAAGTAATTTTGACTACACGTAAGCATTGTAACAAAATAATTTAAGAAAGGTCAGATAGGTTGAATAAATAATTCTGTAAGGAACACTCTTTGGAGCTGGAGGATCAAATACAGAAGAAAATACATGTATATGTTTACAATAAGGTATAGCAGTCTATAGCTTAGTCATTTGAATTATCTTTTCACCTAAGTTACTCTGTCTTTCTGGGCTTGTTTTGATGATCATATTTATGCCTCTCTTGATAAATTATAAATATGTTTGGAAAATATAACCCCAGTGCTTAAATACTTCTTCCTAATTAGCCAAGGAGTCCTGGTGGGGCAGTGGTTAAATCCTGGACTTCTAACTGAAGGTCAGTGATTCCAACCCAATAGCTGCTGCTGTGGCAATCTGCCTCTACAAAGATTTACAGCCTTGGAAAACCTGTAGGCAGTTCTACTCTG
>NW_006921650.1:10709742-10713953 GCF_000298275.1 Orycteropus afer afer | reverse complement strand
TTGGTGCTCCTGGGCCAACTCTTATTTCCTGGTTCTGTAGACCATCGTGAATCACTCCTATGTTGTCCAGCTATGGCTTGTTTTGTGGCCTCGTGTCTCCTATTTTTCAGTGATGTCCCGAGTTTCAGGTTCATCTAGAGTGACTAATCTTATTTTTGAATTAAAGCTATGTATTTATTTTTATATATGTCAAAATTATGGCTGTGAAATTGATGCAGGAGGAGAAAAACATTTAATGTATATAAGTTTGCCATTTCGAAATAGAATTCAATAAATAACCTCCCCTTCACAAACACCCTCATCAATGTCAGCAGAAAATATTGCCTCCTACATCATAGAAGAAATTAGGACCAGAAACAAAGGCTTTTTCAATTCCCTCCATGGAAATTCAAAGTATTTCTTTAAATCTATATCCATATGCCCTTCCTACCATGTTCCTCTTATTATTTAAAGCTAACTGTATCCTATATCATCCTCATCCTTCAAACTCTTTCCTATTCTTTCTCTTTGTTTCACAACCATTCCTTGAGAAAGAATAGCCTGCACTCATGAGCCCTGATGGTGCAATTATTAAGCACTCAGCTTCTAACTGAAAGGTCAGCAGTTCAAACCCACCATGTGCTCTGTGGTAGAAAAGACCTGGCAATCTGGTCCCATAGAGATTACAGCCTTGGAAACCCTATGAGGCAATTCTAATCTTTCATATAGGTTAGCTATGAGTCAGAATTAACTTGATGGCACACATCAAGCCTGAACTCAGTGTTCTTCCCTTATCACATATCTCAGCTTAATGCAGTGTGGCTCTTCAGCCCAATAAGCCACTGAAAGCAAACAATATAAATATCCTCCAGATGGCCAAAGACTATACGCACTTTTCTGTTCTTGTTTTGCTTGTCTTCACTTTGGCATTTGCCTCTGACCACTGCTCCAGTCTTGAGGCTTCAGTCTCTACTTAGTCTTTTCTTAGGTTTCTAAGTGTCTCCTCTAGATCTCATGTATAGACTTCTTTCTCCCTGCTCCTCCTTAAATGTCAGGAGTGTTATTCAAGTCTTTGGCCTGCTGTTATTCCCACATTATATGATTTCAGGGTGGCCTCATCTACATCCATGGTTTCATCTATACTTTATACACTGGGGACTCCCAACTATATCCTTCTCAGAACTCTCTGTTGAGCTTCAGTCTAGAACAACCAGCTGCTACCTGACATCTTCTTTAGGGTCTTTCAAGGATATTTCAAATTTGATCCTTATCATCCCCTAAGCCCTCTCTCCACCTCTTGTTCTGTTTGTGTTACCTATTGTAGTGAACATGTTCTCAATTTAGAGTCAAAAAACAAAAATCCATTGACCTCCTCTTGGTGCCCTTAATAATACCTGTTGTACCTGATTTAAGCAATCATTTTATTCTGGTGTATGTGATCTGGAGTTAGATCTAGAATGACCAATAGGTTTCATTTCAAGCACCATGTCCTATTAACTTGAAGGGTATACCGACAGTACAGAATTGAGGACAGTGAGGTTACCTCCAGAGGAAAGACTGCCATGAAAGATGAGTGAAATGGTGAGGTCCAGGGAGAAAAATAGCAGACTCTAGATTATAATAGTTATGAGTGTGTGTGAATGTATTTGTGATTTGTGTGCTTAGACAATGGGAGCAACATCAACAAAATCAGAAAGGAGTAGAGTGGAGTTGAGGGGCTGCTAAGAACTCAAAACTAAACTGGCGTAGATCCTAGGCTTGTGTTCAAATGTACTGGATGATAGATAAGTTCAGATAATTAGGTTGGATTCTAATTGGTGAGGGAGCTCTGGTGCCATAGTGCCTAAAGCACTTGACTGCTAACCAGAAAGCCGACGGTTCAAACCCACCAGCCACTCCTCGGAAGATGGGGCAATCTACTTCCACAGCAATACTGCCTTGGAAACCCAAGAAGGGGTTGCTATGAGTCAGGTCTGACTCAACAGCACATAACAACAACTAATTGGTGAGGGCCACTAATGCCAAGTTAAAGAATTTGCATTTAAATTAATAGGAAAAGATAACGAAATCCTTTCCTTTTTCATTGCTGGAATTTATTCATTTTATTTAAATTTATTAAACAAAAACTTTTAATTCAAAATAATTTAAATGAATAAAATAATACATTAAAAATAATAATCACGGTAAAATAGAAAGATTTTGTGAAATTACATATTCTATCTCCACTGTATTTAAGAAGCAGGAGTAACAGCTTCTGTCTGCAGTGTCACCCACCATCTGTTGGTTCCTTGACCCCTGGTAGGGGTTCCAGGCAGAGATGAAAAGGAGACCTGGAGTATATGTAGCCACATTAATTTTCAGTAAGACTCCAGAGTAAGTTCCCATATTGCAGTTCTTTCAGGGAGAGACCTCTGGTCACTCTACTTCACAGCAGACTTCTCAGCTAATGGAAGAAATGATAGTATTATGGATTCTCTACAGCCAGGAGCACACGTAATTGATGCAAGTACTCTACTGTTGTCTGTACTGATATTTTTTTTTCTTCCCATTATTTGCCAGAGAATTTGAGGTTTGAAAATAGATTTTTGAAGAATGTCAGTCAGAGCTTTCACTGACCTCTGGAGCAGGCTGTTTCCCGTCCCCTTCTGAGAGACTTGGCTGTTTGTCTTTAACAAGACACCAGAATAACTGCCCTTAGACCCCTGCTGTTGCTATTTCTGATGTTACCAGGCCACCACTAAGGCTGACTTTCTTTCTTTCTTTCTTTCTTTCTTTTTCTATCCTCAGATAGTTAGGAAAAAAGAATTTTCCATGCTAAAGGTTATATTTACATATCAGAATTCTGAGTGACTGAACTGTCAGATGTTAGCGTATATTATAAATAATATAGGCTCACAGATTTCAGTTACAAAGAGTTGGATTTAATAGCTTGTAACATACCTTTCTCTAAAACACAGCTGAAACAGAGGCAAGTACAGTTCAAGTAACTTTGAAGATCCTCTGACCTTGAATCACCTGTCCACATAAGTTATCTTACATTGATCTCTCATTAACTTCAGAGCGAGCTCTATTTTCATTTAGAAGAATCAAACCTTGAAGTTTGTCACTTTATCTACCCATCTTATATGTTTTCTTATTTGATTCTAAAACCATTATGAGCACTAGAGTTGTCATTGGCTATAGTACTAAAAACAAATACTTAGTTCTCCTTTTTAGGAAATAAGGAAAAAAAAAAAGTAATAAACTGGCTCCAAAAACTTTGTCTGTTTGAGGTTATGAGCAGTGGAAAGAACTTTGCTGAACTACAGGAGCATATACTAAGTGCTATCAATAACTTGTGAACTAATTAGTCTTTTGTAGGAAATCTAGAACATAAATTTTGAAAATTACTTGTTTGAAAGGGTGCTTTCCCTCAGAATTGAGGTGCTGACTGCCTGTAATGACTTGAACTAACAATTATCATTCTTTAGAACTTGATTTAAATTTTTATGTTGGCTGCATTCTTGTTGTTGATAGAGATACATTATTTCACCTATTCCCCAACAATTTTCTCTGTTCTCTTTCAAATGTATACGTCTATCTGCCTCCACCTTAGTGAACTTGCTTCATCCATTGTAATTTCTTTGTTTCATATATTTCTTCCTTCCTTTCAGTAGGTACTTGATATATTTCTAGCATCAGAATGTAAGTAATTACGGTAATTTATTAGTTCACTAATTAGAAAAGACCAAAGAAGGTGTTAGTTTTAGACATGACTATATCCAGAGGTACAAATGATAACTTCTTGCTTCCATTTCTTCACTCTTCTTCTCTTTGTATGTTAGTTGAACTTCTTTCTATCAAATGTGATCTTATTCCACATAGAACCTGGTATAACCATACTAAAAACCCAGGACCATACAATCAATCCCAGGTCAAAGTGACCCTATAGAGCTTTTACAAAAGAGTAAGAAGAAAATTGACAGGCAGCTATTCACTTTGGAATATTCAAAACTGTGGCATTGTATTTATGTTGATATAATTCCAAATTTTACTTGTGATTCAATGAGGGTCAGATTGAGTAGAATCAAACCAAACCCACTGCCTTTAGTCAATTTTGACTCATAGTGACCATACAGGACAGAGTAGAACTGCCCCCATAGAGTTTCCAAGGCTGTAAATCTTTCTCCTGTGGAGTGATTGATGGGTTCAAACCACTAGGTTTTTGGTTAGCATTTGAATACTTTAACCAG
>NW_006921650.1:10702340-10703517 GCF_000298275.1 Orycteropus afer afer | reverse complement strand
ATTTCTTGCTATAAATTGGCCTCTGGTCACTGCTTTTGCTGTGTCCCTAAGATTTTGGTATGTTGTGTTTTCATTCTTGTTTGATTCAAGGAATTTTTTATTTCATTTTTTTTTTTAATTTCATCTCTTACCCAGACTTTCTTAAGGAGGGTGTTGTTCAGTTTCCATGTGTTTACTCTTCTTCCATTGATCTTCCTATTGTATATCTAATTTGATAGCATTATGATCTAAGAAGATGCTTTGCAGTATTTCAATGTTTTTAAATTTATTGAGGCTTGCTTTGTGGCCTGACATATGGTCTATCATAGAAAATATTCCATGTGCACTGGAAAAGAATATATATTGTGCTGCTTTGGGGTGAAGTGCTCTGTAGATGTCTATAAGGTCAAGTTGGTAGAGTATATTGTTTAGCTCTTCTGCACCTTTGTTTAGTTTCTTTCTAGTTGTTCTATATTTCATTGAAAATGGTGTATTAAAGTCTCCCACTGGGACTGTGGAGTCATCTATTTGCCTTTTCAGCATTTTTCAAGCCTGATTTATGTATTTTGGGGCTCTTTCATTGGGCCCATAGATATTTATTATGGTTATATCTTCATGTTCTATTGACCCATTTATCATTATATAGTGTCCTTCCTTGTCTCGTATGCTGGTTTTTGTGTTAAAGTCAGTTTGATCAGAAATTAATATCTCCACTCCTGCTCTTTTATGGTTGTCATTTGCTTACATATCTTTTTCCAACCTTTGATTTTTTAGTCTATTTTTGTCTTTCTCTCTAAGGTGTGTCTCTAGTAGACAGCATATTGATGGGTTATGTTTTCTTATCCAGTCTACAACTCTCTATCTTTTGAGTGGTGCATTTAATCCATTGACAATCAGTGTAATTATTGACAAGTATGAATTGGTTGCTGTCATTCTGTTCCATACAGTTTTCTGTGCTGAGCTCATTATATTTACGAATCATATTATCATTTCCTTTGTTGCTATTGTTTTAATATTTGCTAAATATTTGTGCTTGTCCTCCTTTTTATTGTGAGGTGGAGATTTATTATTTTTCTTTGAGATTACCTTGCAATTTATAATTTTCTCCCTGAGTTTAAAACAGTCCATTTTATCTTGTAAGTCTCTTGACTTCCTCACCATTTAGAAGTTCTGTAACTACACAGTATTTTCTCTTTTT
>NW_006921650.1:10700778-10701405 GCF_000298275.1 Orycteropus afer afer | reverse complement strand
AATTTGGTATTAATTTTCTGGATTTCTAATTTTTAATTTAGTTCTTGTATTTTCTTCCAAAATTCTTTTAGGGTTTTGTCAGTGTTTTCTTTGATCTGTCTCTCAATCCTTTGAAGATACCTAAATAGAATTCTTTTGAATTCCTTAACAGGGAGTTCCAATACTGCTGCTTCCTCAGGGATGTGTTCTGGATCTGTATGCTGCTACCTTGTTTCCATCACTTTATCTTGCTTCTTTGTGTGGACAGTGATGGTGTGTTTTCTCCAAGACATTGTGAGGTTGTTGTATTTAGATCCCTGTTAACTCTTTGTGAAGAGCAGCCAATGGTGATTCATGCTCTTCTTGGTGGTTGTTTATCATTGGCCAGTTGGTGGAGAAAGAAGTGGTGGCTCTCACTCAGTAAGTGGAGCTGCAGAAGTTGTGAGTGTGGCTGTGTCGTATGGCTATAGTTGCTGTTGTTTCCCACTCAGTTACTCAAAAACAACAATCAGATAACTATCAAAAAAGTAAAAAGCAAGCAGACAAAAAACATGCTGTGTAAACACACAGGAATAATCACCAGAAAAGGAAAGAACAGAAAAAATGCAATATCTGGGGAGAGGTCAATAAGAGAAAAAAAAAAAAAAA
>NW_006921650.1:10696651-10699331 GCF_000298275.1 Orycteropus afer afer | reverse complement strand
ACCTCCCAGAACATTGTTTTGTGCCACTCCCAACAGAAATACTCCAAGTGGACACCTTCAGCAATCAGGAGCTCCTCAGTTGCTCATAGCAAATCCCACCTTGGAGTTTACAAAGACTTATGGGTAGAAAAGCCACACTAAGTAATTTACTATACCACAGTATGTCTCTCCAGATCCTGAACCCCTGGCCTTCAATCTCCCTCCCCAGAGGCAACCCCGCAGTTTCTATCTGTGTACAGCTGTATTTGTATTTATTATTCTATTATAATTTTAGGAGCTCTGGTAGTGTAGTGCCTAAGGCACTTGACTGTTAACCAAAAGGCTAGTGGTTCAAACCCACCAGCCACTCCTCAGAAGGAAGGTTGGGCAATCTACTTCCATAGTGATACTGCCTCAGAAACCCAAGGAAGGGTAGCTATGAGTCAAGTCCGACTCGACAGCACATAACAACAACAACATAATTTTTATATAAATGTAGTATACTACAAACACTGAAATATAACTAGATTATTTTTATATGTTAGTAGCACAAAATAATGCAAAAAGTGGATTTTTTAAAATCACTCTCAATTATATGCCCTCACTCCTGTTTCTATTCTATCTAACATCTTTACCAAATTCCAAGTAAATGATGTAGCAATGTTAGATAATACTGTGTCATTCTTCATGATCCCCACAGAATCAACAAATCTCACCTGGCTTCTTAGAGTCCATTATAAAGAATTTGCTACAGTTTCATCATCAGGCCTTCCTTGTATTGTTGATGTTAGGTATCTTTGAGTCAACTCTAACTAACAATGACCCTGTCTGTAACAGAACAGGACACTGCTATTCTTGAGCCCATTGTTGCATGCATTGTGTCCATCCATCTTGTTGAGGGTCTCCCTGTGTTTTGCTGAAGTTCTGTCAGGAAAGCATGATGTCCTTTTCCAGGGACAGGTGCTTCCTAATAACACATCTGATGTATGTGAGATGAAGTCTTGTCGTCCTCACTCTAAGGAACATTCTGGCTGTACTTTTTCCAAGACAGATGTTTGTTCTTCTGGCAGTTCATGGTGTATTCACCATTCTTTACCAATACTGTAACACAAATGTATCAATTCTTCTTTGTTCAGTGACTGGTAATGTACTTGGTACATAGTAACCAAACCCAAACCCACTGCCGTAAGTTGATTCCAACTCTTAGTGACCCCCCCCATGTTTCCAAGGCAGTACATAGTAGATACTCAATAAATACATTGACTGTATGAGTGAATAATTAGTACTTATCTTCAATTCTGAAATATGATTTTTGCTTTGGCTACTACATAAGCAAAATCAGAAATGGTATGTTAAAATTTTAGTTAAGATGTTTATCTGTAATTTTGTCTGCAAAAACAGGAGGGAAAAAAAAAAGAAAACAATGGTATATAATATAACTGGAGAGGTATTCTAATCTGAAACAAAGATAATTGAGGATGAAACCAAGATTTAAAACAAGATATATTTTCTGAGTGTCTTTTTTTGATATACATTCCACAAAATAACTATTGAGTTGTGTGGCTATCCCTCTTTGTTCCTGTAACTTCTTTATTTATAGTTGTGAACTATTGAGGGAAAAAATGCTTTAATCTTCATCTTTTTCCTTAGATTTATAGATGGAATTTAAAGGAAAAAAGAAAAAGAAAAAAAGAATATATACACTATTCACCATGTATTTAATTAACTCTATCAGAGAGAACATTGGAAAGGCCAACTCCAATTCTATTTATCTATGCACCAGCTTTTGGACAAATGTTGTTTTTATACTGCCTTCATGTGTTCTGACAATGTTTGTGAAGCAGAAAAAAAAAATACTATTAAATTGGTGCTCAAATGGTTGTGTAGCTGCATGTTTAAAAATAATTGTGATTCTGAAAATGTTTTATCTGATTAAAATACTACTTCCTACATGTACATAATTTTTTTTTCAGTTAATTAGTTTTTATAACAACCTATGGGCACTATGTACCCATAAGAATACATAATCAAAAGAGAAGTTTTAAGGGTATTTTATTAAAACCATAGTTAAAAAGACAAACTAAAGTAGTAAACTTATGCATCTCCCTACAAAGGGGCAATGTTAGAGTACTGTTCTCGTTTGTGCCACCAAGTTGCTTCTGACTCGTGTCCGACAGAATGACACACTGGCTTGGTTCTGCACCATCTTCACAATTGTTGCTGTGCTTGAGCTCATTGCGGCAGCCACTGTAAATCCATCTTCACAATTGTTGCTGTGCTTGAGCTCATTGCGGCAGCCACTGTCAATCCATCTCATTGATGCTCCTCCCCTTTTTTGCTAACCCTCTAATTTTCCGAGTATGATATCCTTCTCCAGGGAATGGTTCATCATGTTATCATGTCCAAAGTACATGGGACAAAGTCTTGTCATCCTCCCTTCTAAGGAGCATTCTGGCTATACTTCTCCTAAGACACATTTGTTCATCCTTTGGCCAGTCCATAATCTATTAGATATTCTTCACCAACACCATCATTCAAATATATCAATTCTTCTTCTGTTTTTCTTATTCATTGTCTGGCTTTCAAATGCATATGGGACGATTGAAAATACCATGGCTTGGGTCAGGCACATTTCAGTCCTCAAGGTGATAGATATATGTTTTAACACTTCTTTTGGCATAGATTTGCCCAATGCAAATAG
>NW_006921650.1:10694400-10696366 GCF_000298275.1 Orycteropus afer afer | reverse complement strand
GATTTTTTTTCTATTCACAAAGCTCTTTTTGTAACTATCACGTTGATACTTAGCACATACTAGGGGCTCACATACTTACTGTTTTTTATATTTTTCTCCTAGTTCAATTTTAATTCTCATTTCCTACATTAATAATATTTCTAACATTGAAGAGTAAACAAAATATGGAGATCACTCTAAAAAATAAAAATGCCATATTTGGGACCATTATTTTATTGTACCTATAAGGTTATATTTTAATCTTCATAAAAGATATCCCCTTTCTCTATAGATTTAGATGAAGGGAAAGGCAATAAACAAAAAGATATTCTTTTTCTCAAATCAATGACCACATTCTATATATTCTATTTTGCATAGAGGTCTTCCAAATCTGTGTCTTGGTTATAAAAAGTGGTCTCACTAAAAGTCCATCCTTTATGCACTTCCCTGCTCCAATAGATGAGTCTTAATTTCACATAATCTCTACTAAAATCTACAACACTCACTCTCAACTCATGATATTTTTCTCTCTTCCCATGAGAAAATAAAAACTAAAGAGCAATTCCTCAAACTCTCAGCACCATACAACCCCCTTGCCTGCTTTTGTGTTCATTTTTCTGTCTTTGTTCTAGTTAGGAGGGTTTGGATGGATGCACACATTTTTTTCCTATCAACTCCTCCATTTCCATTCTTTTCCCTCCAATGTCCCTTTGAGGACACCACTGTACCCTGATTTCCCTCTCACCTCACTGATTGCCCTTTTTCCGTTTCAATGTAGATTCCACATCTCTCAGTGTGTATGCGCAAGAGCACTGAGATCATGCTAAGATCATGCTATAGACTCATCTCTGTTCTGTTTTTACTTTCTTCCTGGAAGATCAACTCTGGTCTTGTGAAGACAGAGACTAAACAACTCCCTAATACACAGCTCCAGAATAAAACTCTCCTAATCTCAGACATGTCCATGAATTAACCAGCAGACATCTTCATTTGGATATCTAATAGGCAATTCAAAATTAAAATATTCAATCTTTATTCTTTACTTTCCTTTTCAAAAACATGCTCTTCTTCAAGTCTTTCTCTTCTCAGAAAATGCAAAGTCCCTTTTTCTAGTTGCTCTTTTACCTCTTTCTTTCTCTCCCATTACACTTCAAATCAGGAAAAATTGCTGCTACTACTTTTAAGATATACTTATTCCTTACTGCTTTATCTGTTAACAGTGGTTTTGTCTGGATCACTACTGAGTCCTTCTGTGTGTACCCTTGCCTGTTCCCCATTTGAT
Organism: Orycteropus afer afer; assembly: GCF_000298275.1. Lineage (NCBI taxonomy): Eukaryota > Metazoa > Chordata > Mammalia > Tubulidentata > Orycteropodidae > Orycteropus > Orycteropus afer. The sequence goes on along the minus strand of NW_006921650.1, from coordinate 10,695,105 downwards.
CTATTCCCAGAAATTATTATTAGGTTACAAACTTCTAACCTTTTTCAATCACAGTCAAAGTAGAAACCAAAGTCATTAAATTGTTACCATAATCTGTCTCCTTCTACTACTTCCTTCTAACTCAGAACTCACTAAGCACATAAGACTTGTAGCTACTCTGCCTCAAGGTTCTTGCCAATAAAAGTTTCCCTATCTAGAATGTTCTTCCTGCAGACATCTACACAACTGATTTCCCTATTTATTACAAATATCAACTCCAACTCCATGTTTCTCAGTAGGGCCTGCTCTGACTAGTTATCCATTTTTCAGTTTATTTCTCTGTCATTCCATATCTCCCATATGCTTCTTTATTTCTGTTATAGTGTGTGTTTTACTTATCTAGTCTTCCTTCTGTAAGAGTAAGCTCCATGAGGGATAGAGATTATCCTCCATTGCCTTTACTAATGTATACCCTGTATCCAGAAAGATGTCCAGAACTCACTAGGCATTCTAAAAGTGATCTGTTGGGTTTGCCTCAATTACCCAATACTTACTTATACAGGTTAAGACTCTCTTGTTACACTATGAGTTGAAATTGAAGGCAATTTTTTTTAAGTATATATTGTTTGAATTTTGTATCAGTCTAGAATACAGTATTGAAGACATCAGAAGCTACAATGTGTTTTTATGGAGATATTCACTAAAATAGAAACATTAATTTAATTT
>NW_006921650.1:10691175-10691799 GCF_000298275.1 Orycteropus afer afer | reverse complement strand
TTTTTGCTATTGTAAATAGTGCTGTGATGAACATGAGTGTGCATATATCTGTTCTTGTCCTGGCTCTCACCTCTCTAGGATATATACCTAGTAATAGGATTTCTGGGTCAAATGGTATCTCCAATTCCAGCTTTCTAAGGAATTGCCATATTGCTTTCCACAGTGGTTGCATCACTTCACAGTCTTACAAACAGTGTATGAGTCCCAATCTCTCCACATCCTTGCCATCATTTGTTATTTTCTGCCTTGTTGAACCTTGCCATCAGTGCTAGGGTGAGACGGTATCTCACTGTTGTTTTGATTTGCATCTCTCTGATGGCCAATGATTGTGAGCATCTCTTCATGTATTAGTTGGCTGCCTGAATATCCTCCTTGGTGAAGTGTCTATTCATGTCTTCTGTCCATTTTTTCAATTGGATTGTTAATTCCTTTGGTGTTGAGGCATTGAGTTCTCTATAAATCTTGGAGATAAGTCCCTTGCCAGATACGTAATGTAATCAGCAAATATGAATTTGTTGCTGTCATTTTTGTTATGTACTTTTTCATGATGTCAATTTATCTGTTCCATATAATTTTCTATGCTGAGCTCGTTTTGTTTGTGAATCATGTTATCACTTCCTTCAT
>NW_006921650.1:10689407-10690375 GCF_000298275.1 Orycteropus afer afer | reverse complement strand
TTTTTCTCTTCCTGTTCTGGAATTCCAGTGACACGGAGGTGATTCCTTTTGATGGTATCCCACATGAACCTTAGACTTTCTTCATTTTGTTTTGATCTTTTTTCTGATTCATCCCTTTCCAAAGAAGTGTTCAGGTATTTGTCTTCAATCTCACCAATTCTGTCTTCCATTCATTCAATTCTACTCTTTTGCCCTTTCAATGTGTTACCAATTTCTGACAATTTGGTATTAATCTCCTGGATTTCTATCTGTAGATTTTGAATCATTTCTAATTTTGTTCTTGTATTTTCTTCTGAATTTCTTCTAGGGTTTTCTCTGCGTTTTCCTTGATCTGTCTCTCAATTTGTTGAAGATATCTAAATATAATTCCTTTGAATTCCTTATCAGGGAGTTCCAGTGCTGCATCTTCCCCAGGGATGTGTATTGGGTCTGTATCCTGGTCCCTTGTTTCTCATGCTTTATTTTGCTCTTTTGTGTGGACTGTGATGCTCTGTTGTCTCCTAGTCATTGTGACATTTTTGTGTTGATACTTAATTGGTGATTGTATGTTGGAGTGACTTGGCCACTATTTTCATTTTCTTTGTATGTTATCTACTCAAGCAGGGTATTATGCTGTGCTCCTCTAGTCACTAGTTGGCAGCACTTATACACTCACCACCTGTCTCCTTTCCTGTTGTCAGCCTCTTGTATGTCCCTGCCAATCTTGGCAAACAGAGCCTATTCTTAGGTCCCTGGAATCTAAATGAGAATGCTATCACTTTAAAATCCAAAATGGTTGTCACTTGTAAAGATTCATAATGGCTGCACCTTCCAGACAGCAGCAAGTCCACAGCTCAGGTTGTCTCCCTCCTTGCTGTTTCCCTTCCTAGTTATAGGCCACCAGCTCAGTCATCCCTGTAGTCCTTGGTGACCAGGGCTGATCTTTAGGTCAATTCTCAGGTCCCAACACTACTTGGAAATATTCAGGC
>NW_006921650.1:10687941-10689157 GCF_000298275.1 Orycteropus afer afer | reverse complement strand
ATTTCAAATGGAGGACTTTTTGGTTTGCAGCTGAGCGCTTTAACCACTATGCAACCAGGGCATCTAAACATATGTATAGTCAGTTCAAATTTAATGGTTACAGTTTCACATAGTTGAGAGTTCCAGTTTGTGGTAGGGGAAAATAATAAAAATAGCAAGTAGAAGAAGCAAAAATTGAGGATCAGAATTTGTTTTAAGACTGGAGAGTGGAAAGGGTATTATGCAAAGGTAGAATGGGCTCGCAGTATTAGGAAAAAAAAGACAAAAAACTGCCCATTGCCCAAATTCTAGTTTTGCCACTTAACTGTGTATCTTTGGACCAATTACTTATGGGCTTTTTCCTTCAGTATATTCATCTGTAAAATATTATTTATTACATAGATAATCAAGTGTGCATATAAAATTATTAGAATGGTTCCTTAGAAATAATATGGTTTCAGTAAGGTTTCCTTGAACCACTAGAAAGATTTATCTCAAATGCTACATGGAATCTGTGGAATAAAGCATAATATAATAGCAGGTGGTGATGATGGTTCAATTAACAGTGGTAACAGTAATAAGAGGTATATGCTGAAGAAACAGTCACAGTTTTTTCTGACATAGATGTCGGTTATAAGAAAAAGTTGACTAGAATCTTGGCCTCAGAAACTAGACAGATGGAGTTAGTTTTGGTCATATTGAAGTTAAGATATCTATTTGACATTTGAATGGACATATTGAGTAAGAATATTAATATAACTGTAAAACTAACTTAAATGGTACAATCCTTTTATTTTTTTTTGTTATTGTCTGTTCATATCATATTTTTTAGGACATTTATCACCCATTACCAGATCCTCAAGCTTTTAATTGTGAAATGTACCTCATTCACAATTGTTGTAATTGTTAACTACATTCGGAATTATTTCAGCCATCTTGTTTTATGCTGTAATTTTGCTTCATTTTATTTTTCTGGAGGCTATTTTTAATTTTCTGACTTTTAGGGATGTATCACTTTTGTATCCTATAGTTATTGACAGAATTCAACAAATATACATTGTCTTCTTCTCACTCCTCAGTTATCAACATGGGCAGGTTCCAAAGACAAGATCGTTACACAAAAATCAGTGCTAGGCAAACACAGAGGATGACCACATCAGATCACAAAATGGAGGCTGACTATATCATTACATAATTGCAAAACCACTAAGAATCATGGTTGAGCCAAATTAACACA